>NW_027514584.1:867500-1173000 GCF_048772815.1 Callospermophilus lateralis | reverse complement strand
TGGCATAAAAGTTGTACAAATGAATGGAAGTGGAAAAATCTAATTAGAACATCTGTAAAGAGAATCTATAAAACAAGAAAAATACATTCTAGATACAGTAATCCATAAACTAAAGAGATTATTCTCATGTCTAATCAACAGTTTAATGAGGAGTACAGATAAAGGTGCATCTTGGTGAGTACTTCTAATTAAAACAGCACTGAAAGTGAAAAAGAAATGAGCACCACTTCTGCAAATCAGGAGACAGCACCATTTTTAGATGGCAAAACACTTAATTTTTTCAATTAAAATCTTGAACCTGAGGCATGCCAGCTAATGCTGTTTATATACTTAAATAGAAAATAGAAACATTTAAGCAAAGAAAGGAGACAAATGACATATACACAAGAAAGATTAAAAGTTCTTTATTATTAATCTTATAATTTTTCACTTAGAAAACCTGATATGTTATTAAAAAAAATCCTCAATATCTTAAAATCACAATGAGATGAATAAGAGATAAATTTGGAAAATAATAATTTTATTTATGTTAGGAATTGGGATGCAATACATTTCTGTTGCTCTTGTCTGAAATCTGTAATAGACCATAAATACATGGGAGTGGACTCATTCCAAATCTGTTTATTACTTGAATAGTGGCAGGGTGATTGCCTACTATGAGTGTGCATGAAAGTTCCTGAGGTTGATGCCTAGAAGCTATAAAATAAAAGAGTCAAAAAAGTGCCTTTATTTACACATATGACCATGCTGTGGATTGGTCTACAGGCATTAATTTGATGATCTTCATGCAATATCCAATTTTCTGCTAATGTAGCAAATCACTTTAAAAGTACTTTATGTACCTCTCTTGCTCCTTTGTAAGCATATCTCAACTTGTGTCACACAACATTTTTCAAGTGACTGTAAAATTTTCAAAAATTCAGATTTCTAAATGACATTACTTAAATTTTTTCTCCTCTTTTATTTCTGTTTTTGAATTCAATTAATCCATATGACCAATTTGTATATTTGAATAGTACAAAATATCTTGGAATAAGCTAATTTGTGTCTACAAGGAAATATTGTCTTTGAAATATTTATTCTTCATGGAGCTTTTATGTGCACATATGAACAAAATTTTAAAATTAGCTTTTATAATATATTACTAAGAAATATTCAAGGGCTGGGGATGTGGCTCAAGCAGTAGCCCACTAGCCTGGCATGTGTGCGGCCCGGGTTCGATGCTCAGCACCACATACAAATAAAGATGTTGTGTCCGCCAAAAATTAAAAAAAATAAATATTAAAATTCTCTCTCTCTCTCTCTCTCTCTCTCTCTCTCTCTCTCTGTGTTTAAAATAAAAAAATCTCTCTCTCTCCCTCTCTCTCTCTCTCTCTCACTCTCTCTTTAAAAAAAAGAAAAATTCAAGGGGTCTTTTAGTTAATTTATATCTTTTTGAATTTATTATTAACTATCTTGGTCTAATGTGGTTTCTGGGCCACATGCATGTAATGTTAAAAAAAATAGTGACTGGCTATAATGGTGCAGACCTGAAATCCCAGTAATGGGGAAATAAATCAGGAGGGTCACAGAATCAAAGCCACCATCAGCAACTCATTAAGAACATCAGAATCTTAGACCCTGTTTCAAAATAAGAATAAATAAATAGGCTGCGGGGTACAGCTCAGAAGCAATGCAATCTTGGGTTCAGTCCCTAGTAGCACCCAGAAAAATAATGCTATATATACACTACACTATCATCCTGTTATAATTGAAACATACAATCAAACAGAACAAAATGAAATCTGTCCCCATTATAATATTTTGCTATGCCTTTGAAAGAAAGTCTTGTTGTCAATCTTTAGCAGTGAAAACAAATATAATATGGCTCATCAATATACTTTATATATAAATTATATATATATATATATATATATATATATATATATATATATATATATATTTGTTTTCAATGCAAATATATATATCATAATGTAGAGGTAAGTATGGCCAAAACAATGCTGAAGAGACTATAAAAATGGGTACATTATATTTAATGGATACTAAAATAATGTATATTTTATGAGCTAGTTAATATAGGGGTGTCTTAAGCAAGCAGGAAATCACTCAATAAAAGAGAGACAAAAAACAAAAAGGAATATTTCTGATTATTCCCTGAGTATTAAAACATAAAAGAATAAATGTGACATGGTATTATTTTATTTATATATTTATCTATTTATTTATTTCTTACATACATGACAATAGTGGAATTCATTACATTTATATTTATCCATTCACAGAACAATTTTTCATAACTCTGAATATAAAGTAAGTTCAAGCCAAATTATGCCATTATACATGAGCTCTTTTTTTGCATTACAATTTTTAATACATGTTTATAGCACAAATTTTCATATCTCTGTTTATATATAAGATATATTGACACCAAATTCACTTCTTCATACATGTATTTTGTATAATGATATCTGTCTCCTTCCACCATCCATGTTATTCCCCTTCTTGGCAGCTGGAATAAGAACCTTAATACTAATATTTGAGAATTCAGAGGTTTCTTAGACCTGGAAAGGAAAAGAAGGCAAGGTGAGGCTTCCTTCTGACAGCCAAGTGAAGTGAAAGCAAAGCAGTATGGGGCAAGGGGAGCTCAGCTTCCCCTCTACAGTCAAGTCTTTAAAAGACAAAACAGCAAGGAAAGTAAAGGCTTGGCTTCCTCTTAATAGCAAAGCTAAGGGCAAGGACAGGAACAATGAGACAAATTTAGCTTCCCAATGACAGCCATCTCAAGGCAATGCATTGCAAAATGCAGAAAGGCCAGGCTTGTTTCCCCCTCAGTAGCCAAGCCATAGCAATGCAAGAGAAGAAAGGTAAGGTGAGGAAGAAAAGCAAACAAGGGTTGACTTTCCTGATACAGAAGGCAAGGTCAGGCCAGGAAAAGCCTGGCTTCCCTCATGACCAAGCGATGAAAGTTTGGGCCAGACCAGAGAAGATTTGGCTTTTCTTAGATAGCTCAATCACAGCAAGGGATATCAAAGGAAAAAGAAATAATAAGGAAAGGCAAGACTGGTTTTCCCCTTCATAGCTAAACCATGGTCGGTCAATGAAACAAGCCATAAATTCAAGTTAGGGCAAGCTTTGGCTTCTCCTGATGCACAAGCCATGACAAGGCTGGAAGGGCAAGTCAAGGTCATGCTAGGCAAGGCCAAGCAAGTCTTAATTTCTCAGCAGCCATGCCACGAAGAGGCAAGGCAAAGCCAGATAAAGCAAGACCAGGCAAGAGTTAGTTTTTCTCCAATAATCAAATCTTGGCAAGAAAGTCAAGGGAAGACCAAACAATACAAGTATTAATTTTAAAAACAAACAAAAAACCAACCAACCAACCAAACAAACAAAAAAACCACATCAGACTGTGTCTCACAACTGATTCCTCAGCTGCGTCTGTCAGTGAGATCACCTAATATGAGTCATCAATATGGTCTCAGCTACCTTCAGCATGTGGTATTTGGGTAGCCAGAATTTTTTATGATGGCTTGGGTTATCTCAGGATATAAGGCAGAGGTGTGTCTATTTTGTCATTTGATTTCTTCTTGGAAGTCACAAAGCTTCTTTAACACTGATGCAATTGGTCATGGTCCTGCCCATATTCAATACAGAAAACACACTACCTAATTCTTAGTGGGCAGGTAAGAAGTGGTGAAACAGACTGGTCACTCTACCTAAAGTTGTTAAAACATCAAAAAGCCCTGTGACTCCACTCTTCATTACATTTTGATGTCTTAAACTATCACTATAATGTGTAATTCCCTGTGTATTCTAAAAGAACCAAGTTATGCATGATCCACTAATGGTCTTAAAATATCTTGGAATAAGATGCAAAATTTGTACTTTATGTATCTGCCAGAATACTTAGTTGCAGGACTTAAACATTTATTGAAGGGCATTAGGTAGCTTACAGATTTTATAAAGGGGTCTGAGAATCTGGGTTGGAAACTATACGGTTGGGAGAAACCATAAAGTTACACTGAATATTGCTTAGGGAAGTTCCTGATGCCACTGATACTGAGCAGACATTGCCTCTCACCCAGCACAGTGTTCCAGAAACTCTGGCTATTGCCATCTCTGAAATCTCATGTTCCATGCCTTTATTCTAGCCAAGGTGGATCTGTGCAGAACCTACTTCTGAATGTTATTTGCATCCCAAGAGGTGTCTTACGCATATGTACTCAAATGGCTGATGTTAGCCCTTTTTCTTTGTGTGAGATGCAGCCATGGGAAGAGAAACAGTGTCCCATCGTCCCAGATGTGGAACACGTATGAAAACCTAAAAATAGTATATGACATATAATTATGTGATATGTAATGATTTATTTGATAAAACAGTTTATTTTTAAAAGATAATTTGTGATAAACAAATTCCTGGAGCTGACCTTATCTTTACTGATGACAGTTATTCTGGTGGCCTATTAATTCTTATTTATAATCTTACCAGGGATGAATACAAAACCTGAACTTACAAGGAGCTACCTGCCTCACCCCAATTATTAGAGTTACAGGAAACCACTTGGGTCATTGAAGCTAATTCACTATATATATACACACACATATACATCTTTACTGATAGTGTTTATTGTGCCTAACTTATAGCCAGGTTTTCCTGTTTTTTTATTAAAGGGAAAGCAAAATCAGCTTTGGATATACTCCTTCTTTCTTCTCAAAGAGTGCTCCAAAAATGTACAAACTCACTGTTCATCACTCATATCAGAGCTCTTATGTTGAACCCAGAATGCAAAGCAAAGCCCACTGATGCTAATTCTAAACCAAATTAAAACAAGCTTATATTGAGTTCACAAGAGAGCTGATCAGTGAATTGCCTCACCCAAGAGTAGGGCCAGAGGACAGTGTCTGGTCTAAGAGCAGGGAAGTTTTTATAACATAAAAAGTTACAAAGATAGATGTCTAGGTAGCTTACAGCTGACAGGGTCCTGGGAAGCATAATGCAAAGACAGATAGCAGATTAATAATCCACATGTCCTAACATCTCAAGTTAGGGAGTAAACTCAGATTCCACCATCTGAATTAATGAGAAGCAGGTGAGATTTTTAGGAAGGGTTGTTATCTGGTGAGGGAGAGCCAGGCATAAGTAAGTTCAAAGCTTGGGCAGGAGTTCCAAGCAAGTTTAAAACACCAAAGTGTGATCAGGCCAAATAGAAATATTAGTATTTTACATATGTCATTCAACATATGCTCAAATGCATTGTGAAAAAAATGTTTTGCACATAATGTAACAATACACAATGGTTCAGCTTATACTTTCAAAATGCTTGCTGTATTCTGTGCACAATAGAACATTAAATATTTTCCCATAATTCCTATTAACCCCCAAGGACAAGCCATTTTTGAGACAGCCCATCAAAATTTTATGGCTCAAAACACAAAAATTAGAGATAGAATCCCTTGCTAACTGATAAAATTCCTCATATGTTAACCAATATGGCTTTATTTACCTTATGTTTTTTGAAATTTGATGATGTTAACCATAACCCAATACAGAAATATTAGGAGCCATTAACAAGTCCCTCAAGTTACCATAAGTGGTCTGGAAATATCCTCAAAAACAACAATGGCAACCACCAACCCCTTTATTAACCCTATTGAAAGCTTTTGCTTGTGTTTTTCCAGAATATGTAGACCAATATGGATCCCAGCAAGACTTGTGCAACACTTGATGGCTGATTCCCCAGATGCAAAAACTGATTCTCAAGATGAGAAAGTGTCATCAATGACAACAAACCACAATATCCAAAAACCTGTGGTGATGTAAAAGTGTTGGTCAAACAATCTGAACAGATGGGATAAATTCACATCAAAATGTCTCCCAGTCTTCTATATTCTTAATTTATTCTTTAACTACTTTAATCATCTATAGTTCACAGATTATTTCTTTGTGGACCTTCATGGCTCATGCTCCTTTCCTTATAGGTGTAGAAAGGGATGGACCATTTCCTAAAATTTTTAGCAATCGTTCTCAACTGTTTGCATATATTGATCATCCAATAGGTTTCTCCAAAGTACCCTGGAACTTCTCCATTCCCTTGCCAGACAGAGCTTTTTTTCTTGTTGTTGTTGTTTCATTTGTTTGTTTAAATTGATTTAAAATAAAAGATGACAGCAGAATGTATAACAATTTTTATGACACATATATACCACAATTTTTCATATCTCTGTTCTTATATAAAGTATGATGAAAACCAATTTGTGTCTCCATACATGTATTTTGGATAATGATGTCTATCACATTCCATCATCCTTGCTAATTCCCTGTCTCCTCCCCTTCCCTCCCACCCCTCTGTCATATTTGGAATTCATTTGTTCCTCCCATGCTCCCCCTCCCTACCTCATTATGAGTCAGCCTCCTTATATCAGAGAAAACATTAACCATTTGGTTATTGGGGGGATTGGCTAACTTCACTTAGCATTATCTTCTACAATGCCATCCATATACCTGCCAATGCCATAATTTTATTGACTTTTATTGCTGAGTAAAATTCCATTGTGTATATATGCCATGTTTTTTTATTCATTCATCCACTGAAGGGCATCTAGGGTGGCTCCACACTTTAGCTATTGTGAATTGTGCTGCTATAAACATCGATGTGGCTGTGTCCCTGAAGTATGCTCTTTTTGAGTCCTTTGGGTATAGACCGAGGAGAGGGAGAGGTGGATTACATGGTGGTTTCATTCCCAACTTCTCAAGAAATCTCCATACTATTTGCCATATGGGCTGCACCAATTTGTAGTCCTACCAGGAAAGGATGAGTACCTTTCTCCCCCACATCCTCATCAACACATATTGTTTTTTGTCTTCATAATACTTGCCATCTGACTAAAGTGAGATAATATTTTAGAGTAGATTTGATTTGCATTGCTCAAATTGCTAGAGATGATGAGCATTTTTTTATATATTTGTTGATTGATTGTGTATCCTCTTCTTATATGTACCTGTTCCAGTTTTTAGTCCATGTGTTGATTGGGTTATTATTTGTTTTTTGGTGCTTAGCATTTTGATTTCTTTATATGCCCAAAAAATTAGTGCTCTATCTGATGTGTGAGGGGTAAAAAGGTGTAGGCTTTATGTTCACTTCACAGATTATTTCTTTTGCTGAGAAGAAACTTTTTAGTTTGATTCCATCCCATTTATTGATTCTTGGTTTAAATTATTGGGCTATAAGAAAGTTGTGTCCTAATCCCACATGAAGAAGATTAGAACCTACTTTTTCTCTTATTAGACACAGAGTCTCTGGTTTAATTCCTGGGTCCTTGTTCAATTTTGAGTTAAGTTTGGTGCATGGTCAGAGACAGCTCTTTATTTTTATTTACTTTTTGCTCATAACAACAAAACACAACAAATAAGTACTGCTTTTGAGATTCAAAAAAAAATCAATAAAAAATTACATGCTGCCATCTTGGTTCTCCTGCAACAAAATAAGCTTCAAGAAGAACAAATCAACACTGGCCTGGTGGTCCCAGGCTCACAGCAATCCCATTCCACCCTACCCTGGTGGGGCAGACACCCACCAGAGCCTAGACTCAGGTGCAGGACCACCCCTTCTGACCAGCAGAGAACTGTGGGAGCCAAATTTCAGCCCAGACCACCACAGTCACCTGACTGCCAAGAGAGGTCAAGCCCAGTGACCCAGATTCACCTGTCATGTTTCTCATGATAAAAACACCAAGGGTAACTCCAGGACAACCAGGCTGCATGAAATAACCACACAAGAGACAGAGATACTTTTTTTTTGCGAGGGGCAGGGGTGTCCTGTGATGCCTCCTCTGACCTTAAGTGTCTGCAGAGAGAAAGAGTAAGTGCATACTGAACCTTTTTTGTTGAGGAGAAGCCATTCAAATGAGGCAAGGGATCTGGTTTCAGGGATTGAGTCTATTTTTCTGAGGCCTGCTGTCAGCAGGTTGGCTGACGTCTAAGAAGACCATACCCAAAACCAGAGCAGGAGAAATGGACACACAAAAGGCATTTCCATGGAACATTCTATCCCAAACAGAGCAAAGGGGTAATATCACAAAAGAACAAGTGAGCATAGCTCAATCCATGGGGTTACATGCCTACCTCTGAAGATGCATCCTCAACCTCCAGGACTGGGGCAATGTCCAGGTCACTTTATAATGTAGTGATGGTGAGAGCCTCTCTGCTCCAGGGAGGAGAATGTGAAACATTCAGACTGGCTGCCCACATTTACCCATGCCAACTTATGCAGGACCCAGATTCAGTATGCAGAAGTATTTATTGAGGGACAGCAGTAGAGTCTGGAAGCCCAACATCGAGTCAAGGTACAGATAATTTGCACAGGTACAACAAAAAGATAGGTAAAAAATGTAATATCTCAGATCCACACAGCAATAAAGGAAGACACAAACACAACTTGAAAAATTAATGGAGGAAAGTGCCCCAAACAAACAAGGACACTATAATAACAGAACCCATGGAAAGTGAAGTTGATAAAATGTCAGAGAAGGAGTTCAAAATGTTATTATTAAAATGATCTGTGAATTTGTAAAATACCTTAAGGAGCAAATACAGGCAGAAATTGATCACTTCAGCAATAAGAGAGAAAATACATGTAGCACAAAATTACTTTAAGAGAGAGATAGAGACTCTAGAAAAAAAAACAGTCAGAAATCCTTGAAATGAAGGATACAATAAATCAAATAAAAATTTCAACAGAGAGCATAACCAATAGACTATATCACTTAGAAGAAATAATGTCAGATAATGAAGACAAAGTATATAATCTAGAGAATAAATTCAATCACACAGTGAAGATAGTTAGATATCATGAATAGAACATCAAAGAATAATGGGACAGCATCAAAAGACCAAATTTAAGAGTTATTGGTATAGAGGAAGGCACAGAGTTTCAAATCAAAGAAATGCACAATCTCTTCAATGAGATAATATCAGATAATTTTTCAAGCATGAAGAATGAATTAGAAAACCAAATACGAGAGGCTTCCAGGACACCAAATATACAAAATTACAACCGATCTACACCAAGGCACATTATAATAAAAATGCCCAGCATACCAAATAAAAATGTAATTTTTAAAGTCACAAAAGAGAGAAATCAGATCACATATAGGGGGAGACCAATTCATATCTTAGCAGATTTTTCAACCCAAGCCCTCAAAACCAGGAGACTGTGAATCTACATATACCAAGCTCTTAAAGAAAATGAATGCCAATGAAGAATCTTATCTCCAGCAAAACTAAGCTTTAGATTTGATGATGAAATAAAAACCTTCCATGATAAAAAACAAAAGTTAAAAGAATTTACAGTTAGAAAGCCTGAACTATGGAACATCCTCAGCAAAATATTCCAAGATAAGGAAATAAAAACAATGATGAAAATCAGAGGATAAACCAAGTCACATTAAATATTATAAATTTTAAAAAATGGCTGAGAACACAAATCATGTCTCAATAATAATCCTGAATGTGAATGGCCTAAACTCACCAATCAAAAGACATAGACTAGCAGATTGGATTAAGAAAAAAATATACTAAAAATCTGCTGCCTCCAAGAGACTCATCTCATAGAAAAAGATATCCACAGACTGAAGGTGAAGAGTGGGGGTAAATTGTACCACTCACATGGACTGTTGAAGCAAGCAGAAGTTTCCATCTTTATATCAAATAAAGTAGACTTCAAACTAAAGTCAATCAAAAAGGATAAAGAAGGACACTACCTTCTACTCAAGGGAACCATACACCAACAAGACTTAACAATTGTAAATATATATATACCCAAAACAATGAAGCATCTACATGCATCAAACAAACTCTTCTCAAGTTCAAGAGTCAAATAGACCACAATACAATAATTTTGGGTGACTTTGACACACCTCTTTCTTCACTAGACAGAACTTCCAAATAGAAGCTGAGCAAAGAAATGATAGAACTTAATAATATACTAAATAATTTGATTTAACTGACACATATAGAATACTTTATCCTTCGATGAAAGAATATACTTTCTTCTCAACAGCACATGGATCCTTCTCTAAAATAGACCATATACTATGCCACAAAAAAACCCTTAGCAAATATAAAAAGTAGAGATACTACCCTGCATTATATCAAATCAAAATGGAATGAAGTTAGAAATCAATAATAAAATTAAAAAATCCATTCCAACACCTGGAGACTAAATAATATTCTAATGAATAGACAATGGGTTGCCAAAGACATCAAAGAGAAAACTAAAAAAAAAAAAAAAAATAGAGGTAAATGAGAACACAGACACAATATATCTAAATTTCTGGGGCTTTATGAAAGCAATTCTAAGAGGAAAGCTCATTGCATGGGGTTTATTCCTTAAAAGAAAAATGTCAACAATTAAATGATTTAACATTACATCTCAAAGCCCTAGAAAAACAAGAGCAAATCAACACCAGAAGCAGCAGAAGGCAGAAAATAATTAAAATCAATGCAGAAATCAATGAAATTGAAACAAAAAAAATAATTGAAAAAATTGACAAAACAAAAAGTTGGTTCTTTGAAAAACTTAATAAAATTGGCAGACCCTTAGTCATGCTAATGAAGAGAAGAAGAGAGAATACCCAAATCACTAACATATGTGATAAAAATAGAAATATCACAACAGACACTACGGAAAAACAGAAGATAATTAGAAACTATTTTAAAAACTTGTACTCCAATAAAATAGAAAATATTGAAGACATCAAAAAATTTCTAGAGTCATATAGTTTGCCCAAACTGAATCAGGATGATATAAACAATTTAAACACATCAGTTTTGAGTGAAAAAATAACAGATGTCATCAAAAGTCTACTAACAAGAAAAACCCAGGACTGAATGGATACACAGCCAAGTTCTATAAGACCCTTAAAGAAGAACTAGTACCAATACTCTTCGATTTATTTCAGGAAATAGAGAAAAAAAGGCAGAACTTTCAAACTCATTTTATGAGGCCAATATCATCCTTATTTCAAAACTAGGCCAAGATGCATTAAAAAAAAGAAAAAAAACTTCAGACCAATATCTCTAATGAACATAGATGCAAAAATTCTCAATAAAATTCTGGCAAATCAAATAAAAAACATATCAAAAAGATTTTGCACTATGATCAAATGGGATTTATCCCAGATCTGCAATGTTGGTTCAACATATACAAATCAATAAATGTAATTTATTACATCAATAGGCTTAAAGATAAAAATCATATGAACATCTCAATAGATGCAGAAAGAGCATTTGACAAAATACAGTACCCCTTTACATTCAAAACACTAGAAAAACTGGGGATAACAGAAATATATCTCAAAATCATAAAGACTATCTATGCTAAGCCTCAGGCCAATATCATTCTAAATGGAAAAAAATTGAAGGCATTCCCTCTAAAAACTGGAACAAGACAGAAGTGCCCTTTTCCAGCACTTCTATTTAACACAGTTCTTAAAACACTGGTAAGAGCAATCAGACAAATGAAAGAAATTGAAGGAATTCACATAGGAAAAAAAGAAATTCAATTGGCACTATTTGCTGATGATGTGATTCTATACTTAGAAGACCCTAAATGTTGCACCAGAAAATTTCTAGAACTAGCAAATAATTTCAGCAAAATACTATATATATATATATATATATATATATATATATATATATATATATATATATATATATATCAACACCCCTATATTAAAGGCATTTATCTATGCCAGTGATAAATCCTCAGAAATCTGAAATGAGAAAAACTACCCCATTTACATGAATGTAACTCAATCCTTAGCAGAATGTAAATCAATCCTTAGCAGAAAAAGTGAAGCAGGTGGCATCACTATACCAGACCTTCAACTATACTACAGAGCAATAGTAACAAAAACAACATGGTATTGGCACCAAAACAGACTGGTAGACCAATGGTACAGAATAGAGGACACAGAGTCTAACCCACAAAATTACAATTATCTTATATTAGACAAAGGTGCCAAAAAGATGCATTGGATTAAAGATAGCCTTTTTAACAAATGATGCTGGGAAAACTGGAAATCCATATGCAACAAAATAAAATTAAACCCCTCTCTCTCTCCATGCACAAAACTCAACTCAAAATTGATCAAGAACTTAGGAATAAAGCCAGAGATCCTGCAACTAATAGAAGAAAAAGTAGGCCCTAATCTTCATATGTGGAATCAGGCCTCAACTTCCTTAATAAGACTCCTGTGGCACAAGAATTAAAATCAAGAATCAATAGTTGGAATGAACTCAAATTAAAAAACATTCTTCTCAACAAAAGAAACAATCTGTGAGGTAAATAGAGAGTCCACATCTTGGGAGCAAGTATTTACCCCTCTCATATCAGATATAGCACTCTCCTCTAGGGTAAATAAAGAACACAAAAAGCTAAACACCAAAAAAATCAAATAACACAATCAATAAATGGGTGAAGGACCTGGATAGACACTTCTCAGAAGATTATGTACAATCAATCAATCAATACATAAAAAATGTTCATCATCAGTAGCAATTAGAGAAATGCAAATCAAAACCACTCTAATATTTCATCTCACCCCAGTAAGAATGCCAGCAATTATAAAGACAAACAACACTAAGTGTTGGCATGAATGTGAAGGAAAAGGTTCACTTGTTTACTGCTAGTGGGACTCAAAATTGGTGTAGCCAATCTGGAAGTTAGTATGGAAAGCAGTATGGAGATTTCTTGAAAAATTGGGAAGGGATCTACCATTTGACCCAGCTATGTTCTCCTGGATATATACCCAAAGGACTCAAACACAGCATACTACAGGGACACAGCCACATCAATGTTTATAGCAGCAAAATTCACAAAAGCTAAATTGTGGAACCAACCTAGATGCCCTTCAATAGATGAATGGATTAAAAAAATGGCATATATAAACAATGAAATTTTACTCAGCAATAAAAGAGAATAAAATCAGCATTTGCAGGTAAATGAATGGAGTGAAAGAAGATAATGCTAAGTGAAGTTAGTCAATCCAAAATAACCAAATGCCGAAGGTTTTCGTTGATATAAGGAGGCTGATTCATAGTGGGGTAGGGAGAGGGAGCATGAGAGGAATAGTTGGACTCTAGATAGGGCAGACGTTTGGGAGGATAATGGAGGGGGCATGGCACTATAAATGATGGTGGAATGTGATGGTCATTAATATCCAAAGCACATGTATGAAGACAAAAATTGGTGTGAATATACTTTGTATACAACCAGAGATATGGAAAATTGTGCTATATATGTGTAGTAAGAATTATAATGCTTTCTGCTGTCATATATAAATAAAAAAATCAAAGCTCTACATCAGACTTAAAGACTGCTTTGTGATGTGTATTTTATGCACATTTATTGATCTCAATTTTCCTGAAATGATTCTCGATAAAATTATACTATTGTGTCAAATTATATTCATGGAACTTGAGACAATCAATTCCAACAAAATCTCTTCAATCTGACTGCCCAAATTGTAAAAACTAATTCTATTCAAATTAAGATGCCTGTGGTTTCCACTTTCTTTTAAGGATGGGCTACACACTTGCTTGACCAATGACAAAAGTTAGTTTTATGGTTTAATCCCTACAGTCTGTTAACATATGACATATTAGGTATACTTCTCTTGTTAACCTTGTTTGCTATCAAAAGTCTTATTTACTGTATGCCTGAAGCTGAACAAAAAATTGTCTTAACAACTCAGGGTGTTCAAAACTTAGATTTGGGAACTGTTTCAGGGCCTGATCTTGGACTTACCTGGGGGTCTTGCTCATTGTTCAGCAGGGAAATCTTAAGATAGAATGCTATGTTTGGGGACAAAATGCTGTCACAATAATGGCAAGTCCAATTTTGTTGCCTCTTTAGCAAGGAGTATTTCCTCTGTAGGTGCAAGTTCAGTCTACATGTCAATTTCTAGACTCCTGGAGTCTGGATTCCCATAAGATGATATATTATGTATCATCTCTGGTCTATCATGACTGTTATATGTAAATTGGCACATATCCACTATAAAAGCTATCTTTTTCTGTACAATAAAGCAGATGTTGTTCTCTGAAACCATCTTTGAAGTGGTTTCTCCATGCCCTCAAGCTTCCACAGCCGATGCTGGACAATGGCAGGTCCCTCAGCATTTTTTTTTTGAATTTTTTGTTATCTTTTATTTTTGTTTTTACTATGTCAGACTCTCTGTATAGGTCTGTTTTCAAAGACTACCTAATCTTTAGGGAGACTACCAAGATTTTAGCAAGATAGCTTCAAGTAGAAGTAGCTCTTTCTATTTTGATGACAGACCAAGAAACAAGTTTTATCCTAGCCACGTACTAGTATGTGACTTTGAAAATAATGTTTAACTCTCTTTGTTATGTGTGGCCTCATCCAACAAGGAGGTCCACAGAACAGGGTCGAAGAGAGTGTGGCTTCAGAGTCACTAATCAAGATCTCCAGAGACCAAACAGAAAACAGGTCTCATTTTATTGCACAGTTACCATGTATTTATATTCAGGCAGTAGCTAAGCAGATTACAGGCAGCCACCAATGCAATGTCTGTTAACTTTCCTTGCAGCAACCAATCAATAAGTGGGCCATGGAGCAAGCACACGAACTGCAACATATGGCCCGGGGCTGTGCCTCTCACAAGCCAAGCCTAGCATGAGGGAGTGGCCTGTCACTCAGATGCCTAGCACAAGGTGAGTGGCCTGCCACTCAGTCGCTGTTAACACATGCCACGTATGCAGTAATCCATGCACTTTTTCCCACATCTTCCCACTCTTACTCTGCTGCAAAGATTTCAGCCAGCATTGCTGTTTTTCATTGTATTGTCTTCACATGGTTACATGACCATCTCACAACAGGAGAAAATATTATCACTATTATGAACAGTAGGGACAGGGTAATAGCTTTATAAGAATTAGTTAATTCAGCTATCAGGTTTTTCCAATGTTCAGTCAATTCATGAAAGCAAAAATAGGTTTTCAAGATAGACACCTTTGTCCATTGATTTTGACAATTGTCTTGGTAAGGTTATGCATAGTCATAAAGTAGGTAGCATACCAAACACCATTAATATACTAAGAAAAATTGGAGAAGTGTAAGGTTACATTTTCAGATACAGCATATTGGGTGACACAAATACTCTAAAATTTAGAGTCACAAGTGAGCCTTTGCAACATAAACAGAATATCTAGTTTTTTCCTGGTAGAGGTCTAGTTCTTGCTGAATGACTAAGATAGCGGCTTGAGACAATATATTTAGTCATTTTGAATGGCATAGGCTTCTGCCATGGTAGTAGACAAATTTTTTATAGTCTGAGCAGTCTAGATGCTCTGAGTTTGTGAAGCAGCAGCAGTGGTTGTGGTGGCAATGGTGGCAACCAGGGCAATAATCCCAGTGATGATAAGTCTAATTGCCTACCATGTCCAGTGTAGTATCTCATTTAGAAGATTCTTCATCTCCATGTCTCATGGACTCCTCCACTCTCCAGACAGGTTCACTGGAAGTCAGACTGCTGGGGACACTCTGAGAATAAATAGACATTTAGCTTTCATAGCATGGGTTAGACAATTTGTTAGCCAGCAGGATATATTTACTGCATAAGGGATCTCTGTCTTAGTGATATTTATGCCATCAGTATCATTGATTATTAGCCTGGAAAAGAGTGGTGTAACACAAACTTGTGCTTAGTGGGTACAAGCATAATTTGGCACAAAGACAAATCCATGAATATATTATATATAGTATATTAAGGGTGCTTGGGATGCTAATTATTTTATGACTATGCATAACCTTACCAAGGCAATTGTCAAAATCCATGGTCAGGGTATGGCTCAATATACACCCATTTATCCAGCTGGCTGCTGTCCATTTGATGGGTCTAGCAGCTAGCAATATTGGTGTGATATCCATCATGCCATACTGATTTCCTGCATACCCGTTGGTAATGGCTTGTTCTGCATAGCAGTTACTGAAGTAGTCCATATGATTTTTGGGCGAAATAGTTACATTCCAGGGGGCTGCACTTACCCAGGCACATAGATGTTGTTCTTCCCCAGAGAAGGTATGGCAGTAACACATTGATTCAATGGGATGTTATCATTATCAGAGGGGAACGTTCCAAATTGCATTGTTGGGTACGTTGGTAGCAAGGGTTTTTTGCATTTCCCATGGGGCAGTCTCTGGTTATAGGTAGAATTAACTATAACTCTAAGGTCAGTGAGAGATAATCCAGCATATGACTTATTATAGTTATCTACAAGAGTTTCATTTGCAAGAGCAAAACAAAGAGGGCTGCCTGGATTGTTGTAGGAACAGATGAAGTGAGGCTCTGAAGATATCAGGAAGCAGTTTTATTTGGCTGCAGCCAGGTTCAGAGGGCACAGCTTTTCTGTAATCTATCAATTTCCTGAACCCTGACTTCAGGTAGTTTCAAAGTTTTATACCCAGCATGTAAGGGGAGAGGCTTAGAAGTTTGCACTCTACAGAACTTCAGATAAAAGCAGCTTTTTCTCTCAGTGTTTTGGGCAAGTTAACCCTTCAAAGACAACACCTGAAAAGTGGAGAGATTCTTCTTCTCCCCTTTCTTTCCTCCCCCTGCCAGCTGTTACTATAGAGCCCAATTAGTAATTTCGCTTATCTTAAAAATGCAGACATCTCTGTGAAGCCCAGCTCAAGGCCAGAGGCTTTGTTTACACATTTCTACAAACTACTATATTGGACATGTTTGTGAAAAACTAGTAAGCGGGTGTCCAGCACTTGAAGTGCTGGTATCTTCTTGGCCAGTGGCCAAGTAAACAGGAGACACAAAAATAGAAAGTTTATCTACATTGAACTCTTTTGCTGGAAATCCTAAAATCAGCCATGGTAAAGATTCTGGAGAAGACCAGTTAAGGCTTTTCTGTGGAGAAAGGGGGTGCAACTTCATAATCAAGGTCATAAACTTTTGCTTGTGAGGATGCACCAACTTGTTGGCAATGTGCCTTCTTTGTTTGGCCTTTATATTGAAAAGATATATGGAAATGCCCCTGGGGGCTTGTTAGAGGCTATTGCCACCTCTGAATAATGGATGACCAATATTCCCAGTGACTTGCATCTTCTTTCAACTGATGGATTCCTAAATTTTGCTTCTTGGGCCTGACCTCTGACCTCAGTCTGACACTGCAGAAAGCCCCAGTGCTGACTATGCATGAGGCACCTTGGAACATGCAAAGATTAGACTTAGCTCTTGTACTCAGGGAACTTCTAAGTCCTTAAAAGGAAAGTCTGTAAAATGGTATTCTTCTGTTAAATGGAGCAGGTAACAGTGATCTTGGAATTGGAATGCTCAAACCTAGTAGACACTAAGCCTTCTTCTTACCAACTGATCAACAAAGGATGGCAAGTGCCACCTGTGATGTTGGGAAGAAGGGTGTACCTGAGCTTTGCTCATCCTTCACTCACATTCATTTCTTCTTAGTGTTCTTTGTGTGGTGGAACTTCATCTTTCCTTAGGTGTAGGCCCTCTTGTCAAGTCTGTCTTTGAGTTTCATAATTTCCTCATTCTTTAGAGTCAAGAGGTTGTTCTGGCCTTACCTGTAGCATCTGTGCTAATTGCAGGTTCCCTCACCTGGATCAGCTCATGTCTCCTCTTGCCTACAGATTACATCAAGGTGGAATTAATGGACCCATGAGATCCCAACCACAGCTCATTTCCTGCAGATTCCCCACCTCCTCTACTGCTCAAGCTTCCAGAAATGCCAAGTAAGAATTTCCCAAAACTGAAGAGTGGAAGCAATGTAAGCATCCATTGATGGAGGAATGGATAAACATGTTGTCCATCCACACAATGAAATATAATTCATCCCACATTCTGTTAAGTGTAGTCACACAATCACAAAAGGACACTTACTATGTAATTCTACTTAGATGATGTATATAGAGACATCAAACCCAGAGAAACAGAAAGCAGGGGACTGGATGATGGGCAATGGGGTGGCAATATTTCATGGGTGCAGAGTTTCTGTTATGAAAATAAAGTCTAGCAATAGATGGTGGTGATAGTGAATGTACTGAGCACTTCTGAATTCTATTTGCACTGAAAAATGGTTAATGTGGGCTGGGATTATGGTTAGTAATGCTGCCAATGTTTATAACAGCTCAATTTACAATGACTGAGCTGTGGAAGCATCATAGATGCCCTTCAATAGATGAAATGATAATGAAACTGTGGTATGTATACACAATGGAATATTACTCAACTTTAAAAGAGAATAAAATTATGGCATTTGTAGGTAAATGAATGGAGCTGGAGAATATTATGCTCAGTGAAGTAAGCCAATTCCAAACAACAACAAAAACCAAAGGCTGAGTGTTCTCTCTGATAACTGAATGCTGATCCATAATGGGGGGGTGGAATGGAGTAATTATGATGGGGAAAAGGGGAGGGAGGGATGAAAGGGAGCATGTGGAGAGTAAAGATGGTAGAATAAGATGGACATCATTAACCTAGGTACATATATGAATGCTCATATAGTGCACTGTTACATCGGGTACAACCAGAGAAATAAAAAGTTGTGCTGAAATTGTATAGAAGGAACCAATATTCTTTCTTCTCTCTTGCCCAAGACTACAGGCTCCTGGGTCTATCTCTTGCCATTATTGACAGCTGATTTAAAGGAACTCCTGACTGCATCCCTCACAACCCCACTGTTAAGATGGTCTAGAAGAAAACATGCAGGTGATTCCTATCACTACAGCCTCTAAGAACAGAGGTGTCTCTTTGCAGAATGCAGAATGGCTTCACCCCTCCTACAGAACTAGCCTCTAAAGCCCCCTGGGTCATCGGGGCCTTGGGCAATGGGCTGTGTGAGAGAAAGCTGATTCTGATACCAGTTGGCAAAGGAGGTGAGAAAAGTGAGTGGTGGGCACCTAGATAGACTTCATCCTCCATCAAATAGTAAGTACTACCTCAGCGAGGGAGATCCTGGGAACAAGGGACAAATGCCTTTCTGGCAACAATTGCTAACACTCAACCCCAAAAGTAATAGCCCAAATGTGGTCTACTGGGTAGCCCTAAAGGGACTGCCTTATGTAGGTTCAAGGTCAAGATAGCCTGCTAGAAAGGCTGAATCTCCTGCCTGGAGAAACTCCATCCTAATTTCAGGTACTACAATGTGCTGAAATTGTATAGAATTTCAGTAAACTGGAGGCCATAGAGATGGAAGAAAGTGAAATCCTCCAAAACCCGGGTATTGAGGTGCTTCAGAAAACAACCAAGGAATGTGGGGTGAGGTGAGGGCCAGGATCAGTTCTCAAAGATCCAGATTTGGAGGCTATTCAAACTCTCTGCATATTAGATACTGGGGGTACTGACAGAAAGTTGATTAGAATAGCCAAAGAAGAAGGGAATCACCCAAGAATTCAAGTTTTCTCCCCCTTAAGACTTTTCTCCCCAGTAGGAAATGGCCTACAAAGTGTTCAGCTGACAGGCAGGAACTTAGGAACACTTGTGATTGCAGGCAGAGAGTTGCTCAGGGCTAACTTCACTTGAAGTTGTTTCTTTGTTTCAGAATCTGCTCTTTAGAAAAGGCCTTAAACCAGTCAAAGATACACAGCTGCTCTTCTAAGTGACCTAGAGTAAACTTTGCTCACTATAACTCATTAAAATGCTAAATTCTCCGCCCTAAATTAAGTGCATATGCATTTATTTGGTTTGCTTTGGTTTGGTACTGGGAATAGACACCAGGGATGCTTTACCACTGAGCTACATTTTATGGTAGAGATATCTCAGAAGAAAAGAAAAAAAACATGATGCCATCTGTATCATTGTGAGCCCTCCAGAAATCAATCTTGAACATTCTTGCTACTTTGTAGTATAGAAATAGAATGTCCAGTCAGGAATGTCTATTACCACATATGAAGACAAAGACTAGTATGTAAAAGGAAACTAACTAGAATATATAAGAGATCACTTTCTACAGTAAATATTCAGCCTTCAGATACAAATCCACTGAGGCTAGATGCACACAAATAAACACTGCTTCCTGTTGAATACCCTGGTGTCTCCTGTCTGTGTGAGAATCCCACACAACATTTTATTTTGTTTTGTTTGAGGCAGGATCTCACTTATCTTATCCTTCTTTTTGATATATATTTATAATGACCAGCTTTCTTAGAAGTGTTTATATCCTGTGAGAAGTGAAAAGAACATGTGAAAAAAGATTTCAAAGACTCTTAAATAAATAGTTGTCTACAAAAACTGACATGAAAACCAACTCAATTTATTTTTAGAAACATTACATATCATATACTATTTTAAAACAACTTATCAAAACTGATTTATTCCCATGTTTGCAACTCTTCTCAAATTGTTTTTCGAATGTCTAACACAAGAGTTTTTCTATGGAATGATTCAGATGACTTCTGTAGAATTTGTCAGCAAGGCTCAGTGGTAGAGAGCTTGTCCAGCATGTACATGGCCCTGAAGTTTAACCCCCAACACTGAAAGAAAAGGAAAGGGAAAAAGAAGAAAGGAAGGAAGGATAAAGAGCAGGGACAGGAGGGGAGAAAAAGGAATGAGTAATTAAAACAAAAGGGCAAGTGGTATAAATATAAATATATGGTGTACTAACTCTTTAAAAAATTTACATAGCTGTAGAATTTTAGTTACACCAAACTGAGTGATATTATGACCATATAGAATGGTGCATAATAAGTTCTGCCTTAGCCTGGCCTAAAACAAATCAATGGGTGGGTGACCTGGAGAGGACTTCTATCTGGCTTGATTTGGACTGTCATGAACCTTCACTGGTTCAGAATATATAGCATAGTGGAGGGACCAAGACTTCCCTGACAAGCAGTGTAAGTGTGCTAGGCCCCTGAGATCCCATTACCAGGGATGCCCATGCCCATGCCCACAGCCCCTCCCCACCACTCACTGGTACAAAATGGTCTGCTCCATTGCCTGGTGCAGGTTTTCTCCTGAGCAAAGGCCTGAGTGTTCACAGACTATTTTGGCGTGCCTTGTGATTGTATGGTTGTGGAGGGAATAGCCAAAGTAGCCTTAGCAAGATGGAGAGGCAACAGCTATCTCTCAGCCATACTTGGGGGTTGTCCTGGGAGAAGTAAGTAGGGTTGTGGTCTACCTTGACTGAAGACATGGAAACACACCCTAGTCCTTATGGCTGTCCATGGGAGTTGGTGATATGTACAGCTATTGGATTTTTTGTTGTTCTCTTGTTTTTGTGGAGACGTTATCAGTCTCTGAGAAGCAGGCATTACATGAGAAGATAAAAAAAAAACTTGCTCTAAAACTTTTTGGACTAATTCAAGAAAAATGTCAATTACTTGAAAATGTTAGCCTTGTTCAAAAAGCGTATGAAGGCTTAGAGTCACCTTTAAAGAATGTCATTTTGGTGAAGGAATCAGTAAAAACAGAAAACTTGGAGGCAATATATGAAATCCTGGAGAGGTCCATATCTAAACTTGAGGATGAAATACTCTTTCTAGAAAATGAGCTAAAAGAAGAGAAAACTAAATATTCTCAACAGGATAAACTGATGGTGGATATATCAAAAAGGATTAAGTCCCTAGAAGATGATTCAAAATTTCTTAAATCACAAATACCTGAAGCTAAAACAACCTTGAAAATATTTCAAATGAATACAGAAAAAATTACAGTAGCAATAAAAGAGACTTTGAATGACTTCAGGAAAGTCATAAACAGCTTTTACAAGAAGTTGAAGTATGGAAAGAAAAAGTGAATGGCCTTACTAAACAGAAAATTATATTTGAACACTCTAAAGTACATGCAGAACAAATTCTAGGAGACAAATAATATCACATTGATTCTCTGAGTGAACACTTACTGCAGATAAAAGATTTGGCTCCCGTGCTTGAAAAAGTCCTAACAGATGATGGTTACTTGGAATTGGAATTGAAGAGTTAATCAGAAATTAGTGCTCACTTAGAAGATCAGCCAAAAGGGTCTTGGAAGACACTGGTTTATGATTCGAAGTTAAAGGCCTCTTTTAAAACCTTTGAAAGAGAAAGAAATCAAAATTTTACTTTATTATGTGAAGTAATTGAAACAAAGGAAGACTTAATAGAACATATTAAAAATCTTAAGACAGAACAAGCATCTTTGCAAACAGAAAATACACAGTTTGAAAGTGAGAATCAGAATCTTCAGCAGAAACTTAAAGTCATGATGGAATTATATCAAGAAAATGTAATGAAACTCCAAAGAAAATAGGAGAGAAAAATTACCAGGTAGAGCAATAAGAGAAACTTTTCAAAGAGGAAGAAAAGATCAGCAATACTACTAGATTGCTGGAGACCAATAGAAAGCAATCAAAAAGATCTTGAAGAAGAATTGGAGAGAACCATTTGTTTTCATCAGGGGCACATTATTTACTATGAGAAAAAAAGCTCATGGTAATGAGTTGGCAGCTAGGAGTGCTGAAAGATACCTCAATATTTTAAGGAAAAAATGCTCACAATATACAAAAATTAACTCGAATAGAGTTATAATTTAAGCTTGTAGAAAAAGATCCTTCTGTGCTTGATGCTTCAAATACAGCCTTTGTCAAATAGAATTCTCCAAATGGTCCCTCACCTTTGGGTAAACCTTCATGTGAAATAAGACCTTCTTATTTGGAAAAGAAGGCTACACTCATACCCTCAACTTTGGTGCCAGTAGGAGGAGAAAGTGGCTCAAGGGGCCCAGAGAATCCTCTGGACCATCCAACTAGCAATGAAAAAAGAGAATCAAACGGTGATAAGTCAACTTATCCTCAGAGAGCACCTTCTGACATATGGCCCCTGGAACATCCATGGGAACAGGCCCATAGGATAATGATCCCTTCACCAGGTCAACAATATTCTGATCCACATCTTCCTCTACAAAGGCAAGATGGATGTTATTCTAAATATGGTAGACCATCTGGATCACCATAACTCAGAAGTTCCACTATGCTGCCTTTGGATAAAATGGATGGGCCTACATATTCAGAAATGGAATCTAGCAGAAATGATACCAAAGTTGATCCAGGTGATTCCAATGTACATGATTCATCTCTCCCTGCTGAAAACCAAGCAACTGGCTCTGGCTTTTCTTTCTCATCTTACCCTCCAATCAGAGGTCCATTGTTTTCTGTGGATCCAAGGAGTCGGTTCATGAGAAGAGGACCTTTTCTTCCTCCACCTCCTCCAGGAAACACTCATGGAGCATCACCAAAATATATACAGTACATACTAATATGTACTTTACCTAAGTAATTGGGCTGTTATTATAAAAATAAAAATTCCCATGACTAAGAAGAATCCTCTTCTTGATATTTGAGCTGTCATAATTAAAGAAATAGTTTTTTATATGACTATTGTTGAGAAATACAGTACAAGGGAATGAAACTAATAGGTATATGATTAAGTGTTTTATTTATAAACTTTTTTTAGTTGTTGATAGACCTTTACTTTATTCACTTATTTATCTGTAGTACAGAGAATCAAACCCAGTGCCTCACACATGCTAGGCAGGAGTTCTGCCACTGAGCCACAATCTCAGCTCATGATTATATTTTAATAACCACTAACAATAATCTAAAAGAAAATGAGAATATCTCCATTATTAAACAAATACAAGCCAAAAATATATAACCAATAACAATTAGACCTGAATTATTTTCTAATGTTGTATTCATTACAGGGATTCTTTGATTCTATAGTGGTTTTACCAAAGGCCTGAAATATTTCTTTGCACTTGGCGAGCATCGGCTCTTCTACAATAGAAGGAAATGGGTTTGGTAGAATTTTGTTGAAATGAATTTAATTTATACACTCAGGGATATCAATATATCTCAAATATGCTATGGATTAGAGAGTATTCATATTGAGTAAAAGGATTGTATGTTAAAAAAATGAGGGCTGGGTTTGTAACTCAGTGATAGAGCACTCACTAGAACATGTGACGTCTTGGGTTCAAGCCTCAGCACCACATATAAAAAAATAAAGGTATTATGTCTATGTACAACTAAAAAATATTTTTAAAAATGGTTAACAGCAAATTTCATGTCATGTATATTTTAACCACAATCAAACATGTAAAATGGAAAATAAACAACTCAGGGGTACCAGTGAGGGAGCTGTGGGTCTAAAGGAAAACAGACAGGTGGGTTCTCAGTAAGGATGGCAGGTGGCCTAATTTCAATAGGTGTTTTAGATGGTTCCACATCCCGGGATATCCAGCCTGGTGAGGTGTCCATTTGAGGATTCATTTGGGAGTGCTTGGTTGGTGATGGCATGCTGTTCATAAATCCTTGCCTGAAACTTTGGTTGAATGAGTCATTATGGCATTAGCTATATTAATATTATGTCAGAGGACAACATGCAACTTTTTTTTTCAACATACAACTTTATGAAGATCAAAAATATGACAAACATGGACTCCTATTGTTAGAGTTTTAAAGTGACAGATTCCTGGAAATAAGAAATGACAATTCCTTTGGAACATGTAAACCTCTATTCAAAATATGAATATATTTTATGTATCCATAGAAAAATTCTCTGATATAAATTACATGATGCACTTTTTCCTGAGTCCCCTTTCTTCCATTATCCCATGCCTCTAAGAAGAGCATCTTCTGAGGCTGCAGGGCGTGCTCCCTGAGAGTAGTGTGCTATGCCCTGAGCAACCTTGAAACTGGCTCTCTGGTGAGGTCCAGAGGAAGGCAGGAATAGAAAAGTCTGGGCTGGGTAATGGCATAGCATGACAAGGAATATTCCAAAAGATGCTACCTTCTGTCTGGAGAACCTAGTAGAGAAACAGGTGTTGAAAGGAATTGTGGCATCAAGGAACTTGGGAGAGGACCATACAAAGCATGCTGTGAAACCTGGCTTCTCCCAGGAACTTTTCAGTAAACATGTTTCTAACTGTGCCTGGAGAGGTGTGTGGCTGTCTGCATGGGGGACAAAGTGCCAAGTGACCCTTCCTTCATCAAGGATAAAATCAGTGCCTTAAGCAACTTAGTGAGACCCTGTCTTCTTGTGACTGGCTTCTTTGAGTTGGCATAATATTTTCAAGGTTCATTCATGTCATAGCATGTCATCAGTAATCCATTCCTTTCTATTGCAGAAAAACATTCCATTAGATGGATATGCCTTATTTATTAAACTATTTTGTTTGTTGACTTAGTCACTTATACTTTTTGGCTATTTGAATAATGCTGCTGTGAACACTCATATAACTTTGTTTCTCTTGGATGTACACCTAGGAGTGGTATTGCTGGGTCTTTTAGTAAGTCTGTGTTTAATATGGAAGGAGTTTCCAGACTGTGCTAGAAAGCAGGCACATCTTTTACATTTCTTCACCAGGTCACAGTGTATCCTTGTTCCTGAGAACATATGCCATTGATTGTAGCCATCCTTCTACTCATAAAGTGTTCTCTTGTTATGACTTTGATTTGCAATCCTTAATGATAAATGATAAATGATGACTACTTATGAAACAAAATGATCTTTACAGAAGTGCATATTCAAGTCTTTGGATACTTTTTTATTGGATTTTCTTTGTTGTTTAGTTGTAACAGTTCTTTCTGTATTTGGGGTAACAATCAGTTCTGAGTTATAGTCTATGATTTGCAAATATTTTCTTCCATTCTGTGAGTTGTCAATTCATTTTTTAGTGCATTCTTTGATGCTCAAAAGCTATAATTTTCAATAAAGTTTAATTTACTTATTACTTCTTTCATTGCATAGCTAGTGCCTTAAATTAGTAACCACTTTTAAATGTAAGGCCAAAATAACGTATTCCTATTTTTTTTAGGAGTCCGTAATTTTAATTTTGTATTGAGTTCTGTGATATACTTTGAGGGTGTGTGTCTGTGTGTGTGTGTGTGTGTGTGTGTGTGTGTGTGTGTGTGTATGAAGTGATGTAGGGAGTCTGATTATATTCTTTTCTGTTCTCACATGCCCATTCATTCTTGGTGATGCCTCACCACATAATAATATTGACCATACACATAAGGGTTTTCTGCAAAAATTCATACATAATTTGCTCTTTAGAATAAGGAGCCATGAAAGCCCCTCAGTGACAGGTTTGCTCTCTCCATCCTTCCCGGCTCACTGTACAGTGCCCACCTGAAGCTATAGGTGCAGCCTGTGCTTCCAGAGGCTGGGCTGTGTCTGAACCTCATGTTCTGAGGACTCCACTTTCAGTGAGCCCTCATGCCCATTCCTCTGTGTCCATGTGAATAAATGGTGCTGGGAAAACTGGATGTGCATATGTAGAAGAATGAAACTAGACCCCTGTCTCTAACCCTGCACAAAAGTCAAGTCTAAATGAACCCAAAACTTGGGAATTAGAATAGAAATCTTGCAACTTCTAGAAGAAAACAGAGGGTTAACACTCCATCATGAAGATGCAGGCACCAACTTCCTCTATTTTCATTGGGCGCATTGGAACCACTCTTTTGGGAGGTGAGAGGCACATTCCATTTTCACCCAGTGGAGGAGAAAGTCCAGCTTTCTCAATGCAAGCTCATGACTGATAGATTTGGGTGGAGTTCAAACTGCCCACTGCACTTCCACTAGAAACACCCTCAACTGAGGGGCAGAGGTGCCTCATTATAGCTTCACAAGTCCCCAGTGGTGTTGTGCTGTGGGATGGTGTTGTCATTTCTGAGCAGGGATATATTGCTCCCACCCCACTAGCTGTGTCTGGCAGCAACTCACTGGGAAGGAAAAAGAGCCTTGTTACCTCCAAAGAGGGGGAAAGTCCAGATATCCAGATGGTCTCCATTGACACTGGGATTTCAGTTTTTGGCTGGCTGAATCCCGGTTCATTTGCTTTATCATTTATACTAATTTTTTTTTAACCTCCCTTTCAATCCTTATCAGCTACCACCAGATTTCTCAGTGACATCATTCACCCTGGGGTCAGAAACATCTGGTTTTTTGGTCTCCACCCTGATCTTCTTGCCTTTCCCTCTTATCAGGTGAGGACAGCCTGCCAGGGGCTTCACTCTTTTTATCAGGGTAAGGGAAAGAAATTGTTTGAGGCCATACTGGAGAAATCTGTGGGTGTGCCTGGTGAAACTGCAGGTTTTTAAAAATGGAGTTTCTTAGGCTCAGGCCTAAGGCTATCCTATCACACACACACACACACACACACACACACACACACACACACAACCCCATAAAACCAGGGGATTTGTTGCTAATCTACTAATGATAAAAACAAGTAGAATAGAGCAGAAAAGCAGAGTAGAAGAGGAGGGCAGCAGCCAATCCGGGTACCCTCCTTCAAATTCCATTGTGGACTGAAAAGCAGGGCAGGGCTACATTCCCAGTCCTTGCCCCTTGGCCAAAGGTCTATGTGCACATGCAGCACTTGTCCCACAGATGCAGGCAGTGAGGAGGGTGTGGGCAGGTGAAAAGGGTTCAGGCTGAGCAGCTGAGTCCACTTAGGAGCTCAAGTGGAAGAGATGCCTCCTGGCCCCTGGAGAAGCCACCTTCACTGCCACTTCATGACCCCTTCCTTAGTAGGAGACACAATAAAAACAAATAATTCCTTCTATCTGATGGCACCTCAGTGGGCTGGCCACTACACACACCTGGAACACCCTGGGGCCACAAATCCTACTGCCATTTCCTCATACTCCCCTGGGTGCTTTGCTTTGTAATGCAAAAATACTGAATTTGTCCTCTGAACAGGTTTTAAAGGGCAAAAGACCACATTCTTAACTACATGCACTTAGGGTGCAGATCTCTAGGTCTCACTCACCTGGCATACATGTAGCTTTGACCAACACCTATTTTTCACCCTCACCCCTGTTGACCACCCTTTATTCTCAGTCTCTGTAAGTTTACATTTTTAGATTGCCCATGTAAGTGAGGTTGTGCCAGACTTCTCTGTGCATTGCTTACGTAATTTAGCACAGTGTCCTCTAGGATCACTCAAGTTACTGAAAGTGCTGTCATCTCCTTCCTTTTTGGGTTGAATAATATTCCACAGGCCACCTGCCAATTTGCTTATCCATCCATCCATTCATCAATTCACCCACAGGAAATTAAGATGGATTATGTCCCTTCCTATTGTGAAGGGTGTTGCAGCAAACCCATGAGTACACACATCTCTTCCACATGCTGATTTCATTTCTTTTAAATGTACACAAAAGAGGTCTTTCTAGGCCATATGGTTGTTCTATTTTTATTCTTCCAAAAAACCTTCACACTGCTCTCCATGGTGTCTGCACATATTTTCACATTTGCAAATCCTCTGTACATAATGCATCATGGGTATTGAGGAGGAGAAAGGTAGTGAGTCAGCCACACAATTCCAACCAGAGGAGTTTTTAGAAGAATGGCCATGTGACCTCAGAGCCCACAGAAAAGAAGCTCAGTGGCCTTGAAGAGTGGCACTGCCATGCACAAATCTAATGGAAGGTGAAGTTCCCAGCAGGAATAGGTTATGTGCTGTGTCTGCTAATCCACCTGAAGGTCTGTAAGAGGCTTCACCAAGTTTCTGTTCTCCCCAGTGCTATCAGTTTAAAGCCATGAAATGGTTTTCTGGATACATATGAAAAACCTGCCATCAGTTGAACACACCACCTCCTCCTCTCACCTGCTGCTTCCCAGGCTGGCAGTGACAGCTTCCCCCATGTCCATGAGTACTGCAGTGGACTTGCTGGTCACCTTGTCACTGTGTGCACTGCCATTTCTGCAGATAAGTGCCTAAGAAGGACTGAGTCCAGAAGACCCAGGCCCCCTCCACTTCCACTCAGGATAAGATTAGAACACATCTAGGCCTGTATAACTCCCTGAGGAAAGTTCTGTTCTTCTGGCTCTAAACCCAGAGGGATTTGAGGCTGGAGCTGCTTCCATGAGGGAAGAACCTGTCTGACCATGGGACACACACGGCAGAAGGCAAAAATGAAAGTGAAGAGAAATTGAATCCTGATGAGTCCCTAGATGCTACTGGATCTGCAGTCCACTCTTCGCCTGAATACTTCAGCTACACAAAATATTATTCCTTCTTGTTTGTCTAAACCTGTTTTAATTGGATTTTCTGTGATTTGCAAATGGAAGATAACAAAATGATACATTTCATAAACTCAGGACAATCTTTATTGTAATTTTTTGTTTGTTTGTTTTGTTTTTCTACTATGTAGACTATCATCTCTCTCCCAGAAGAAGAAAGGGAGGAAGAAGAAGGGAGAGTGAGTATTTGATGGAAGGTTCTAGCTGAGCAGTCAGCCTGAGAAGGGAAGGGCAGACATCGATGATGTTACCATCACCACAAACAATAACCACCTGCACTCTAGTAGGCTTATCTGTTTCTCACATGGCACTCTAATTAAATAACCACCTTTAAAAAACCCAGAACATCTGGTGATCCTCAGATAAAATCAAATGTGTCATGCCTCTTCTTAGTCTTTATTTATATATCAACACAAAGCAAGTAAATTTCTGTGACTTTTTACATGCAGAAATAAATTTGTCTATTTAAAGAAAGTACAGGTACTAGCCCCAGAAATTCAAGCTCCATTATGATGGTCCATTCAAAATGAAGAAAAGGAGACACACCCTGGATGACAAAAATCCTGCTAAGAGAAACCTTCCCTCCCAGTACCTCACAGTCCCATCTTTCTGTCCTTATAAAAACCCTTTGTATCCCTGAGATCCCCAAGAGGGCACTATGAAGATGACAGCCCCACAATCCCCCAGTGTGCTGGACTTTCAGTAAACCTGATTTCTTTCCCACTAATTCACATCTTTTGACTACTGGTTTTCCAGTGATGAGGTGCCTGGACTTGGGTCTGGTAACACCTGGAGTCTGCAAGTCTTCTCTATCACTGATGATGACTCCAAATTCTTTTTTTTTTATAAACTGCCTGTTACATCATGTCTAAAGGCTCCTGTTTCAACAAATTATTCTATTTTCAGAGTAACCCTTTTTATACAGATAGTGGTTTGTGAGGAAACACTGGCAATGGAGGGCTTATACCTGTAGCAACTCTGCAGGGTGCTAGTAATCAAAAGGTACAGTAAGGCATGGTATTTACTTCCATAAGTTTTCAACAAGCTTACAAAGTGCTCACACGTTTTTTAAAGAGTGTAAAGAATCATGAGCCCACATAACTCTTGATGCACTACCTCCAGGGTGTAGAAGCAGACCACCTTTATCTTCTTGAAACAACAGATCATTATACAAACTAATCTGGAACCTCACACTTCAAAATGAACTCCCAACATTCTTTCAACTCTTACGAGAAAACTATTTGCCAGCTGTTGTACAAAGGTCAGGTGCCTCCAGGACACAAGCTTTGTTTTCACCACATGATCTAAATTAATGATCTTGGACAACTCACATAGTGGTGCTTTAACTATCTCCTAAGCTCTTATGTTTTTTATCTAGAAGGCACTGCATGTGCCTAAACTACTATTGAAGTATCCCCTGATTGAGCTCATTAAATCTAGTGATCATTTAGAAAGTTAATCAGTGGAGAAATTCACTGAAGAACCCTGTCTAGTTATAAATCTGTTACTCTGAAGCACAATAAAATTATTCCTAGGTATAAGGTACAGGAAAGAAGACCCTTTTTACTTACTTTTCCATATGCCTGTCGTCTAAGGATTTTGCTTCTCTTATCTGTTCCTGTGTACTTTTATGAATTTTCTCCTTTAATCTTTTCTTCTGAAGTAAAGAAATACAAGGGGAAATAAAGCAGGCAAAACAAATGGCAGTTTGTATTAATACATTTATATATATGTATCAATTGAAATGAGAATACAGACTTACTTCTCACTGAGTTTTTTGAGCTTCTTTCACTGATTGTTCTAACACACTTCAGCAACATCTGTCATCTTTTGAATGAATCAATTTGTTATTTTATATGGTCATTAGCAGAGCTTCTCCCCCTACTTTACCCACCCACATTTCTGTGTTTAGAAAATCTGTGATGAATGCTAAACAATATTTTAAATCATCAACATATAACACTGGCAAAGAGGACATAATGTTAAACCATCATATTAGCTTGACTGATGGGTTTTAATAAGAATGTCTTAATATGTCTATTCAAACAAACTGAATTTATTAGATTGTTGGGCTTGTTACTACAGATTGCCTCAGGGAAAACACAAATAACAGAGGAGAACTAGGTTTCTATCTGTACTCTATGACTTACTGACACTGTGATTTGGTTAAAGGGCCTACATTTTGTGAACCTACATTCATGATTTTAAATAGGATTATCACTGCCTTTATCTCTTGAATGTTTTATGGCTCTTTAAATGACCATGACACACATATAAGTTATATTTTGGTTTCCATATTTCACTTATCATTGAATTGCTTCAAGAGTTACATGAGTTTCCCATCTAGAAATCTTCTTCACAGAAAAGAAAACAATCAAGCATGTGAAGAGAACTTACAATGAGAGAAAAATTATTGCACCTGCACATCAGGTTTAGTGTTCACCTCCAGGATATATAAAGAAATCATAAAACTTTGCACAGTACAAACAAGTATTCCAATCACCAAATGGGCAAAGGAAATGAATAGGCACATGATAAAATAAATGCAAATGGCTAACAAATATATGAAATAAATGTTCAACATCACCACAAATTAGAGAAATTCAAATTAAAACTACACTGTCATTCCATCTCACTCCAGTTGGAATGGCAATTATCAAGAGTATAAGTAATAGAACATGTTAACAAGGATGTGAGAAAAGTTGATTGAATTAGACAAAGGGGAATAAAAGAAAGGTGGAGCAATGGGAATAGAAAAGACAGAATGAATCAAACATAACTTTCCTATGTTCATCTATGAATATACACACACTGAAACTGCATATCACATACAACCATAAGAATAGGATCCTTATTAGAATAAGTTATATGGTATATGTGGTAAGCCATTGTTGTAGATTGTGGCCACCATTAGAAGATGGCGCCGGCTTCCACTGTGGCCTGTGATAAACAAATTCTTTTGTGGAGAGTTGGCACGCTATCCCTTGCCACCCTATAAGAAAGATCCATGCGGCGGCTTAAGATTGGTACGTGGGAGGCTTTATTAGGCTGTGCTTGGGCGCTCGGGGCAAGAGAGGGAGGTCACTAAAAGATACTTTAATCAAGGCCTGAATAAACTGCTGAAAGAAGATTCCTGAGTTGCGTCTTCCTTGCGGGCAAGGGGTCGCGACAAGTGGTGCTGAAAACCCGGGAACCAGAACTTTCAGCAGTCAGGGGTGGTGCACCGGTTAGTCCTAGGTAAGTGGGACCCGCGGTCAAAGCGGAGATCAGTCCTAGATAATTGGGACCCGCTATCAAAGCAGAAATCAGTCCTAGATAATTGGGACCCGCTATCAAAGCGGAGATTAGTCCTATCAAAGCGGCAGCTCCTCTGTAAAGCCAGAGAGAGCATTATATCTTATTGCAGCTGCACTGTGTACTTTCGCTCTTACTTTCACTTTTGTTTTTTGTGTGTCTTTTGTTGTGTCATGGGTGCCGTATCTTCAAGTCTGCTTCTCCTGGCCCTAGATAACCTGTTATGTTCCAAGAGCCTAAAAGTGAAACGTAGTACTTTACAGAGATTTTTACAGAAGACAGATATTGCTGCACCGTGGTTCGCATTTTCTGGCAGCCTCACTATACCTAGCTGGGATAAGTTAGGCACAGATCTTGACTTTGCTTCTGAGCAGGGCATATTAGAGGGTGGGGTGATACCCCTTTGGAAGATGATCCGTAGTTGCCTCGCAGATGGCAGATGTCAGGAAGCACTTACTAAAGGACAAGAAGTTTTAGAGCAATTACATGAAGAAAGATCAGAAATGGCAGGCAGTGAGGTATTTCAGGAGGGTGGGAGTGTGCGGAGCGAGAAACAGGGGAGGAAACAATTATCTCCGGCAGGCAGTGACGTATTTCAGGAGGATGGCAGTGTGCGGAGTGAGAAACAGGGGAGGAGGTGATTGTCTCTGGCACGGAGTGAAATATTTCAGGAGGAAGGGAATGTGCAGAGCGAGAAACGGGGGAGGAAACGCTTGTATCCAGATCTCAGTACACTGCGCACACTCCCATGCAAAAGTGGGTCAGAAGAGGAGGAGAATGAGGAGGAGGAGCTTGGGAGACTGTCTCAGCAGCTAGGGAGTCTAACTATGGGAGAAGGGAACAAAAATAAACAGGAGCTCAAGAAAAATGATCCTCCGGACCCGCCGCCGTACGGTGGGGGTGTTTCGAGGAGAGCTTTCTATGCCCAAACATGGAGGGCTGTTAACGCTGAGATGGGTCTTGCTTATCCAGTTTTCCAGGATGACAATAGGGGAAGATTCCATGAGCCCTTATATTTCAAAATTGTGAAGACCCTGGCAGAGTCTGTGCGCACTTATGGGGTGGATGCTGCCTTCACATTAACTCAGGTGGAGAGTCTGTCTAGATACTGTATGACTCCCTCTGATTGGGCTAGCCTTGTTCGGGCTTGTGTTTCTCCAGGCAAATATTTGGACTGGAGAGCCTTTGTGCTAGAGGACGCTGTAGAGCAGGCTGCCCAAAACTATGCGGCGGGACACCCCCATTGGGACAAGGATATGCTTTTGGGACAAGGCAGATTTGCTAATCAACAAACAGGATACCCCCCTGAGGTATATGAACAAATCAATAACATTTGTATCTGTGCATGGAAATCACTCCCAAATAGAGGAGAAGTGTCTGGCAATTTAACAAAAATCATGCAAGGCCCCACAGAACCTTTCTCGGACTTTGTTGCTAGGATGGTGGATGCCGCAGGAAAAATCTTTGGTGACCCTTATAGAGCAATGCCCTTGATTAAACAACTTGTTTTTGAGCAATGCACCAAAGAATGTAAAGCAGCAATCGCTCCTTATAAAAACAAGGGCATAGAAGCTTGGATGAAAGTGTGTAGAGAGCTTGGAGGACCTTTAACTAATGCAGGTCTTGCAGCTGCTGTCCTTCGGATTGCAAAAGGGGGCGGTCCTGGTGCCGGAACATGCTTCCATTGTGGTCAATCCGGTCATTTCAAACGTGACTGACCCAAAAAAGGCAATTTTACTGGACCTCCTCGCGGTGGCCCTTCTAATGGCCCTCGTCAACCGGGGCTGTGTCCAAAATGCAAAAAGGGGAAGCATTGGGCAAGAGAGTGTAGATCAGTGAGGGACATCCATGGACAGCCTATTTCAGCTGGGCCAAAAAACGGCCGAAGGGGCCCCCGACCCCAGGGCCCACGAATATATGGGGCAATGGAGAATGTCACACCCGAACCCGAGACATGGCCTTCTCTGCGCCATCCCACGAGATGCGGAGAGCAACTACTGGTGCCGCGGGATTGGACCTCTGTTCCACCTCCAGACTCGTATTAACACCTAAGATGGGAGTCCAATTGGTGGAAACTGAGTTCAAAGGGCCTTTACCCCCTGGCACTGTAGGTTTGTTGATTGGACGTGCATCCTCTATCCTACAAGGTGTTCATGTTTTCCCCGGAGTTATAAACCCTGATACTGTAGGGGCAGTAAAGGTTATGGTGGAAGCTCCAAGGGGCATTGTGTCTATCTCCCCAGGGGATCGGATTGCTCAATTGCTAATTTTGCCTAGTTTGCATAATCACTTCCCTGCTGACTCAAGGTCACGGGCAGGAAATCAGATTGGTACCACCGGAGGAAATTGTGCCTATTTGTCACTGGATATGAGCAATCGCCCCACTTTGGAATTAAGCATAGAAGGTAAATCTATTGTGGGATTGCTGGACACAGGAGCAGATCGTAGTATCATAGCCCTTAAGGACTGGTCTAGGGGATGGCCAGTGCAGGCTTCTGATCAATCCTTAAGAGGACTTGGATATGCCCAAGCCCCTCAAATCAGCTGTACACATCTATCTTGGAAGGACTCGGAAGGACACGATGGTACCTTTCAGCCTTATGTACTTGATTTACCTATTTCTTTATGGGGCCGTGATCTGATGAAAGACATGGGGTTCACTCTTAGTAATGACTATTCCCCAGTGTCTCAACATATCATGCAAAATATGGGGTATAAGCCACGTCTAGGACTAGGAAGGCACCTACAGGGATGTAAGCATCCTGTACAAGGTCATCAAAAGCTTAACAGGTTTGGTCTGGGTTTTTCCTAGGGGCCACTGGGGCTCAACTACCCATAACATGGCTCACCGAGGAGCCTGTTTGGGTGCCTCAGTGGCCTCTTCCCTTGGTTAAACTGGCAGCAGCCCATGATCTAGTCAAAGAACAACTTGATTTGGGTCACATCCAACCTTCTACTTCTCCATGGAATACTCCCATATTTGTCATTAAGAAAAAATCAGGGAAGTGGCGCCTACTGCATGATCTACGAGCAGTTAATGCTCAGATGCAACTTATGGGGCCCATTCAAAGAGGGCTGCCTCTGCTCTCCTCTGTTCCTCAAGGCTGGCATATAATTGTTATTGACTGAAAGACTGTTTCTTTTCCATTCCTTTGCATCCTAAAGATTCACAACGTTTTGCTTTCACCCTTCCCTCGTGTAATCACGAGGAACCAGATCAAAGGTTTGAGTGGGTGGTGTTGCCACAGGGGATGGCTAACAGTCCCAATATGTGCCAGATGTATGTGGGGAAGGCACTCGCACCTCTCAGACATAAGTATTCCTCCACCAAGATTATTCACTATATGGATGATGTGTTATTGGCAGCAAAATTAGAACAGACAGTTTATGAGGATTATAAAGAACTCGTGATGCTGTTGGCTCAACATGGACTGCACATCGCACCTGAAAAGGTTCAAACGGGGGATTCTATCAGGTTTTTGGGAGTGACAATTGGGTATGACAAATTAAAACCACAAAAAATTACCATCAGGACTCAAGATCTCCAAACTCTAAATGATTTTCAAAAATTGCTGGGAGATATTAATTGGATAAGAGGATATTTACATATTCCTAATATTGTGCTCCAGCCTTTGTATGCTACTCTTAAGGGTGATCCAGATCTTGCTTCCCCTCGTAGCCTCACTACTGAGGCTAGAGCGGCCCTTATAAAAGTAGAACAAGCTATACAGCATGCCACTCTATGAAGGCTCCAGAGTGATAAACCTTTCCAGTTATGTGTGCTTGCCACTATGCGGCAGCCTACTGGAGTACTGTGGCAAGATGGGCCTTTACTATGGATCCACCCACATGTATCCCCAGGAAAATCCTTAGAATATTATCCTGATGCTGTTGCAGCATTGGCACTTAAAGGGATTCAACAGAGCATTCAATTTTTCGGCCAATCACCTTCTTCTCTTATCATACCCTACACTAAAGCTCAACTTAATGTTTTATGTGCTACTCTAGACAACTGGGCTATTCTGTGTTGCTCGTTTCAAGGGGGTATTGATAATCACTACCCTTCTCATCCATTACTCCATTTTGTTAAAGAACATCCCATCATTTTCCCTAAGGTAACTTCATCCAGTCTAATTCCGGGGGCTGTTAACATTTTTACTGATGGTTCCAAGTCTGGAATGGGAGCCTACGTAATTAATGACTCTCCCCCTATCCAGCATCAATTTGCTCCTGGAAATCCACAATGGGTAGAACTACAAATTGTTATTGAAGTTTTTAAACAGTGTTCTTTTCCTTTTAATCTTATTTTGGACTCCATCTATGTGGTACAAGCACTAAAAGTCCTGGAGGCCGTGGGAACTATTAGTGATGCCCACAATGTGTCTGCTTACTTTACTCAGCTTCAACAACTTATCTCTAACCGCACTGCTTCTTTTTATCCAATGCATATCAGGGCTCACACCTCTCTTCCTGGTCCGTTATCCCAGGGGAATGCCTGTGCGGACTTAACCACTAGAGGTCAATTGATATGCTTGGCTTCCTCCTTAGAGGGGGCTAAGTTGTTTCACCAAAACTTCCATGTTAATGCATTAATGCTGCGCAGGCATTTTTCCATCTCAAGAGCGGATGCTCAGCAGATAATATTGCAATGTCCCCATTGTGTCACATTTCTTCATCCCCCTAATTATGGAGTAAACCCACGGGGATTAAAGCCATTGGTTGTTTGGCAAATGGATGTGACACATATACCTGACTTTGGTAACCTTAAGTATGTGCATGTTTCCGTTGATACGTGCTCTGGAATTATCCATGCTTCTGCTTTATCGGGAGAAAAGGCACATAATGTCATTACTCACTGTTTAGAGGCTTGGGCAGCATGGGGTGCACCTTCATCCCTTAAGACTGATAATGGACCTGCTTATACTGGCAGACAATTTACAGCTTTTTGTTCTACTATGGGAGTGCAACTTACTCATGGTTTGCCTTATAATCCTCAAGGACAAGGCATTGTTGAGCGTGCTCATCACACCTTAAAGGAAACTTTACAAAAACAAAAAGGGGGAATAGGAGCTGAACACACTCCTAAAGAACGCCTGTCCTTAGCTCTCTTTACCATTAATTTTTTGAATTTGGATATTCATGGTCGCTCTGCGGTCGATAGACATGTGTCCCCTCAGCCCTCTGTGATTGGCTATGTTAAGTGGAAGGGTGTTCTTACGGGCCAATGGAACGGCCCTGACCCCGTGCTGACAAGGGCACGAGGATCTGTATGTGTTTTTCCCCAGGATCGTACGGAACCATTGTGGGTCCCTGAACGCTTGACAAGAAGAGTCTCGACATCAACTGACCAGCAACAAGAGATACCACAACAATCCTGTGATGAGGATCTTCATTCTGCTAAGTGCTCTGGCTCTGGTGCTGGTGCCAATGGCACAGGCGACACCAATGCGGTGGTGGGCAGTGGCACGGGCATGGCCAATGCCGATGCCGGTTCATGGTAATTCTAGTGTCCTCCCCACTCTTTTTTCAACCTCATGTGAGATGTCTGCTCCCTGTGCCTCTCCTAGAGGGGACATGGAGAGAATTTTTAATCAATCTCAAGTTAATCTCACAGGAGTTTTTTGTTTCAGCCTTAGAAACGCTAATTGCATTAGCCTTAAGACCAAAAATTTGACTAACTGGAGGACCCATTGCGGTCCAATCAGGTCTCAGGAAGCATTATCAGTGCTGTGTTGAGCAAGGTAGCTTCAGGGAAGCAATCAGGCTCAGGGACCCCCGCAAACAGCAGCTCTTCTCTTAACCTAACTACCTTGGCTATTATCTCCGAGGTACTAATCCCAGTGCCTCCTTCTTCTAGTAGTATTTATAATGCCACTCATTTCAAGGCCTCTCCTTACTGTTCCCCTAATCTTGATTTCCCCCCAACATTTACGCCTTGTCAGGATCATTCTTGGGAGAAACATCAAGTTGCTAAAGGTTTCTCCCTTTCCCCCTCTCTTAAGAGGTATGTTTATAACTTTAACAATAGTGCCAGCTCCTCTACAGGAGTAGGTTGGTCCTGGTTTCAATGACTGATTTCCAATCAAAAGGGGGCTTCAGCCGATATTTCTGCACTGGCTCAGTTGGTAGGAGCCAAAAGCTGGCTGGCTAATATTTTGGTACTGTTAGGGAAAGTGAACAAGGTAATAGACTTACATCTGTTTCATTCAACTCTCTGTTGTATAATGCCACATTGCCTCCTGCAATGGTCTGTGTCCAATCCCCCTTCTTATTTCTTTTGGCTAAGGCCACCTCATCGGGGATGCTGGATTGTTCTCATACTACCTGTCTCTTATCTGAGTGTTGGAATGGTTCCTGGACTGTAGCAATGGTTATGAAAATTCCAACTTTCGTTCCAATCCTGGTCACTGCGGATCCTGATAAATTCCCTATTGTTGAGCTACTTAGAATCCGCAGAGATTTTGGAATCACAGCGGCTATAGTGACAGCCGTGGCGGTATCTGCTGCTGCAGCGGTTACGGCCAGAGTGGCTATGGCCAATCAAGTACAAACTGCTGCCACCATTAATCAAGTTGTCCAACAAACTTCCACCATACTTGAATCCCAAAATACAATTAATCAACATATTTTGTCAGGGATTTTAGCTGGCAAACAAAGAATAGACTTACTCCAAGCTCAGGTAGAAGAATTGGCTGACTTAGTGCTTTTGGGTTGTGTTGACCAACGTGCACATTTATGCATAACCTCTGTCAGATTTAATGATTCCAGGAATGCTTCCCGCATCATTGGAGAATATTTGGCTGGAAATTGGTCCATGGAAGCGGAAGACATGATCCAGTCTCAACTAACCCAAATAGCTGTCTTGAATAGCACCCGTGTTGATCCCGTGACTTTGGGTCAATTCACCGATTGGATATCTTCTGCCTTTTCCTTTTTTAAAGAGTGGGTGGGGGTAGGCATTTTTGGTGCAATGTGTTGCTTCGGTATGTTTCTCTGTTTGTGGTTTCTCTGTCGCCTCAAGGCCCGCAATGCTCACGATAAGGCTATGATCATCCAAGCTCTTGCAGCTTTAGAAAATGGCAATTCACCTCAAGTCTGGCTTGCGCAGCTTAAACAGTAAATCTTTGACATGGCCATTGCACCCCAAGTTATTATAACATTGCACTGGGATCGGCATGTCTTTCCTCATTATTCTCTTAGTGTTGGAAAGCCCTTGCACTCTGCCGGTCTTGCTGCCATTGCACGCAGGTGGGTTTCCACACTAATGCTTCTCTATCGCCTTAAAGTCCGTGCCTTTCTTTCAGGGTGCTGTCAACTCGTTTGTCGTTGTGTACAGCCACAGAACAGCCTCAGCTGTCCCCCTTCGTCTACCTTCATCACGATGCAGGATGCGAGGCAAAGCACTGCACTTGAGTGATCCCTCAACGGACCTCAAGGAAAGCATGTCCTATTGCATGCGGGTTTGACGTCCACACTCCCACCCTTCGAAAAAAGGCATCGGCTGATATGGGGTCAGGTCTGGGGAAGGCGCCTCCTTAGGACTGAACCATACATTGCAGCCGCTTCTGCACAGTGGGATAGGACCTCTACTTTCGCCTGCGTTGTTTTATAAAATAGAAGGGGGAACTGTGGTAAGCCATTGTTGTAGATTGTGGCCGCCATTAGAAGATGGCGCCGGCTTCCACTGTGGCCTGTGATAAACAAATTCTTTTGTGGAGAGTTGGCACGCTATCCCTTGCCACCCTATAAGAAAGATCCACGCGGCGGCTTAAGATTGGTACGTGGGAGGCTTTATTAGGCTGTGCTTCGGCACTCAGGGCAAGAGAGGGAGGTCACTAAAAGATACTTTAATCAAGGCCTGAATAAACTGCTGAAAGAAGATTCCTGAGTTGCGTCTTCCTTGCGGGCAAGGGGTCGCGACAGGTATATTCTATGTATATCTAGTATTTCAGAATTCACTCTTCTGTCATGTATATATCTAAAAATAGTGAAGAAAATTAATATAAAAGTTTTATACTATAAACCTGTATAGGATGTTCAATGAAATTCTAGTCATCTAAATTTAGAAGAGTAATATTGTAACTTTGGTGATACATGATAAGTAAATTTGAGCAATTTGATTTTTTGCATCAATTCCTGCTCTAAGATTCTCAAAGAGGCAGCTACTAAAAAGATTTGGAATCTTTTGTAGTACTCTAGGACCGTTTCTGGGAAGCAGTATCATGTCTACAGAGATGCAGGGGGTACAGAATTATTCTTTCAAGGGACAGGTGGACCCATGCTACAGCTACACTTGTGACTACAATCTTGTGGGTTCCATGTGCTTCTAGCTGGACCACAACTATACTGAGTTTCATATCCTAGTTAATTCAGTGTGAGTGATGCCTGTGTGTACCTCACAGTACTGCCATGAGAAATACAGGAAATAGCGCATATTAAGAGCTCAGTACATGCTCTGGGTTGAATTGTCATGTCCTTCCCAGCACATCAGCTTATTACATCATCTGAAAATGAGGTTTTGTGCATGAAAATGTTATATAAGGCCATTGTCAATTAGAGTGGGCTATAATCTGATGACTCATCACCTTAGAAGAGGAAAATTTGGACAAGTATACTTGTGCAGAGAGAACACCATGTGATAATGGTGACCGAAAAAGGAGGCACATGTGAAGGTATGCCAAGTATTCCCCTCAACCACTGAAAGCTAGAGGAATCAAGGAAAATTTTCCCCTAGACCTTTCAGAGCATATACCTTATAATAATTCAGTTTGGACTCCTAGACTCCACAACTGTGTGACAGTAACTTGATTTTTTTTTCAGTGAATTACTTTTGAATTTTATTTTTTTTAATTACATTAGTTTTTTAATCTTTTTTCTTCTTTTTTTTATTATTAGTTGTTCAAAACATTACAAAGTTCTTGACATATCATATTTCATACATTTGATTCAAGCAGATTATGAACTCCCATTTTTACCCCGTATACATATTGCAGATTCTTTAAGACACCCAGTAAGTATTATTTTTCAGAGTAGGGAACATATGTTTGGCTCCCCCTTAACACTCAGTAGAGGGGTTAGTCCCAGACTGGTAGCTTCCTGTAATCAAAGGAAAAAAGAGGAATTCCACGTGGTCAGCAACATCCTGTGTCCACAAAGATCTGGATAAAATATCATGAAAGCTCAGTGTGGAATTCTAAGAGTAAATGATATTCTGAAATTTACATGGAAATCAACAATCCAAAAAATGAGATTCTGAAAACTAATATGTTGTTGAAGTACAGAGGTAGGGCTTGCAGTCTTCAGGGAAAAGGTCGGCAAATGAGAAAGGCCCATGAGAATGGAGGATCCCAAGTGCCCCATTTTATCATGAACATATGCAGGTGTAATCTAAGTAGAAGCTACAGGTAGGACACTGGGAAAAGAGGCAGGTAAAGAAGGTGAAGACTGCACCCAAAGAGGACCTTATGTCACCTTCATTGCCCCTAAAATTTCTAGACAAGGACCATCAGTTCGAAGTGTTTAGACTAGAAATATTAGCAAACCCTGGGGGCTTATAAGAAATACAGAAGCTCAGGTCCACCCTTGGCACCTGAGTCAGACACTGTGAGTTGAGGCCCAGAAGTCTGAGTTTGAGTGAGCTCTCCAATTGACTGTCATGCACCCTATTTGAGAAACACTGTTCTAGTCTTGAACAGATGGCCTGGGGTGGAAGCATCAATTTTATTCTCCATGAAGACACCTGGAAATTGCAGAACCATACCAATAACTTTTCTCTTCCAAGCTCCTGACCCTTCACCCTAGTCTCTCTTAAAATCAAATATCCAAAAGAATATGTGGAGATATATATATATACAGACACACACACACACACACACACACACACACACACACACACACAATGGAAAATTACTCAGCCTTAAAGAAAAGTCAAATTAAGGCATTTGCCAGTAAATTGATGGAAATAGGGACTGTCAAGGTAAGAAAAAATTGTCAGTCCCAAGAAACAAAGGCCAAATATTTTCTTTTATATGTGGATGCTAATACACAATAAGGAATGGGGAGGGAAAAACAGAAGTTTTTTGGAGTGTATAAATGGGAATGAAGATAAGGGAACAGCATGAGAATAGGAAAGATATTAGAATAAATTGGACAAAACTTTCTTATGTTTATATATAAATACATGACCTGTGAAATTCCATACCATGTACAACCACATAAATGAGACCTAATTAGAATAATGTATATTCCATGTATGTATAATATCTCCAAATGTTCTCTGATGTCACATATATCTAAGAAGAAGAAATAAAAAGGAGTAAAAGGACCTGGAGGAGGGAAAGAAAGAGGAAAGGGAAACACTGTGTGGAATGATATTGCTTATTTTTATAATAGATTTATATGAGAATGTATAACAATAAATCTCATTGCTCTGTAAAACTATAATGCATTAACAAAAATTTGGAAAAGATTAAAAAGTGGATAGTGGCATATGAACCTAATTGGCAAATCATAACTTGGCTGAATTCCCAATACCAAAAAAAATTTAATTACATATGTATGTATATATACATATGCACACACACACACATATACAAAAGTTACTGTAAAAACATATTTAATTACAAAAATCCCATGAGATAATCAATAGATTCAGAAAAGCCTGTCCACAACACTCAGCACTCATTCATATTTAAAACACCAGAGAAACTCGTGACAGAAGGACATTTCTTCAAATTTGTAAAAGCTGTATGTGAGAAACCAAATGCCAACATCAAACTGAATAAAAATATTGAATTTTTTTTCTAAAAATAAAAAAAACAAAACAAGGAAGTAAACTTTCACCACTCTTTGAATCCCTAGCCAGAGCAAACACGCAAGAGAAGAAATCTAATGGCATACACATAGGAAATAAGAAGTCCTGTTGCCTCTGTGTACTGATGACATGAACATTTTACTTAGATGATTTAAAATGCCCCATCAGAAAATTTATAATGTTGATAACAAATCTACCAAAGGACATGATACAAGAACATAATACATAAATCAATTGAATTCCTATATTGTAAAAACAAACCTGCAATTGGGGAGAATATTTTATTCACAAAACCCTAAAAAAATATAAATACTTGGTAAAATATCTAACCTAGGAGATAAAAATCTTCAACAATGAAAATTATAAAGTGGTAAATAGAAACAAGTTAAAGACAACCTTTAGAAGTGGAAATACTTCTAATGTTCTTGAATAAACAAAATTAGTATTATCTAAATGATCATACTACCTTTACCAGTGAACAGACTCAGTACAATCCCAATCAAAATATTAATGAGATCCTTTACAACACACAGACAAAACACATTTCTCAAATCCTTTTTGACCCAGAAGTGAAATAGAATAGCCAAATGAATTCTGAACCAGAAGAGTGATGCTGAGAGCTTCACAGTACCAGATATCCAATTATGTCACAGAGCTTTATAAAAAAAAAAAAAAAAAAAAAAACAGATTTATGTTGGCACCAAAACATACCTGAAGACCAATGAAATAGAAAATACAGAAAGATCCACAAAAATACAGTGCCTGATTTGCAACAATGGGGCCAAAAATATATGTTGGAAAAAACAGAAACTTTTTTTTTTACAAGTGCTGCTATAAAAACTGGATATTCATATGTAGAAAAACATAAAACTTTATCTGTCTCTCCTGCAAAAAAGCCAAGTCCAAGGGGATCAAAGACCTAGGAATTAAACCAGAAACTCTACAGTTGCTTAAAGAAAATGTCGGCCCAACACTCCAAATTATTGACAAAATTATCAACTTCCTTAACAAGACTTCTAAAGCACAAGAAATAAAACTAAGAGTAAATAAGTGAAATATAATCAAATTTCAAAACTTCTGCACAACAAGGGAAACAAGAATGTAAACAGAGAGCCTACCAATATGAGAAAATATTTTTCATCTGAATCTCAGAAATTTAATGTACAGAATTTTAAAAAAAGATTTAAAAAATGAAACCCCCAATTACTAATTGGGCACAAAATCTAAACAAGACATTACTTAAAAGAAGAAATACAAGTGGCATATATATGTTCAACATCTCTAGGAATCAGGGAAATGCAAATCAAAACTACAAGAAAGACAAACTCTGTTATTATTGTGCCCTCACCCTTTCCCTATACTTCAATAAAACTATTAGATTCAAAAAAAAACTACATGGAGATTTTATCTCAGTGCACACAAAATATCAATTATCAAGAGAAATGTGGGGGGATCCACATATCAGAGAGAACATTTAGGTTCAAAGGAAGAATAAAGCTTATTGGTTTAGACATAGTAGGATAAAGGGAAAGGAGGAAATCGGAATAGGAAAAACAGTAGAATAAAACAAACATAACTTTCCTATGTTCCTATATGAATACACAACCTGTGTAACTCCACAGTATATATAGCACAAAAATGGAAAGTTATAGTCCATGTATGTATAATATGTCAAAGTACACTTTGCTGCAAAGAATTTTTTAAAAAGAATAATATGTGGTGAAATTTACACTAATGCAGTGTTGATAGGACTGCAAATTAGTACAGCCATCCTGTAAAACTGTATGAATATCCCTTTCAAAATTTGGAATACAACCACCATCTGACCTCGTTGTCCCATTCCTTGGTAAATATCCAAATGTCTGAAATCAGCATACTATAGAAACACAGGTACATCAGTGCTTATAGCAACACAATTCGTAATAACCTAACTACAGCACCAGCTAACATACTCATCAACAGACTAATGCATAAAGAATACCTGGTGTATATACACAATAAAGTTTTACTTAGTCATTAAGAATTAAATGATGGCACTAGGTGGAAAATTGATGAAATGAGAACACAATTCTAAGTGAAATAAGCCACACTCAGAAAGCCAAGGGTCGAATGTTTCCCCTCATATGTGAATACTTGACCACATAATGAAAAAGGGGAGAATCCAACACAAATAGCAGAGATATCTGTGGAAGGGGTTATAGGGAAGGCAGGCAGGACAGAGGGATGAACAGTTGAATGAATCAAACCAAACTCTCTCTGTAAATCTATGAATAAATCAGGGTGAATTTAAATGTTGTGTATGTCTATAATGCACTAATTTAAAAATTTATAAATGAATAGAAGATACACCAAGAAGCCAGACTCATTGTTCTTCCTTTCACTCTTCCTCTCTTTGTTCTTTCACTTTTATTTCTGCATCTCACCTGTGCTCATAATGGATCTTGGTGTGAACCCCTTCTCTCTTCCAGCACTACTCTACCTTCATTTGTCTAGAAAAACTCTGCTCTGCTTTAGAAATCAATTCGGGTATCACTCCAGGGGAAGCCATCCCTGATGCCCTGCCATAGGCCACTCACTCCCCATTCCTAACTGTAGATATCCTAGTTAGTACACTTTCCACATTCTACTATAATTAACGGTACCTGTTTTTGTTGCGTCTAAGCTGAACTGCTGGAGAACAAGGATTGGGTCTCCACCAAACAGTTTCCATTTGCTAAGAAACCACTGTTGCCAGGTAATTTTCCTCTTTAATTCTTAGAATTATACAATGAGAAGCGGACGGCTAGCCTTATTTTTATAAATGAGAAAACTGCAGACCGGATAAGAGAAGTTTCCTGTACAGATGGAAATCACAAATGATTGGCAAAGACACATCCAAATTTGTAAGACCTCAAAAACTCCATTATTAATCTCTGTGTTATTCTTCGTTTTCTGAAAATTTATTATCTCACTCTGTTATGACATTTCTTAGGGAAGCAAGATTCTTTAGAACATAAAAATATTTACTAACAAGCCAAATTCATAAATAATTAGCTCCATCTATCTTCCTACATTTCTTAAACCCAATTTCTATCTATCCATCTTCAGGTCCATTATTCTGGCAGTTATCTCTTATTTACTTGTACTGCATTTACATATGAATATTAAATGCAAAATCAAATCGTTGCAAAGTGAACTCACAAATTTGGCAGAGTATTCAAGTTTTTATGATTTGTTGAGGACAAGCAACCTGACCCAAGAAGAATCAAGTTATTGTCATAGAAGTTTAGAATGAAAAAAAAAACACCCTTTTGATTGCCCAGACTAAAGCAGGCACATCTAGAAAGAATCTGTGCCCAGATATGCTGTGCCATGTGGATCAGAGAGAATATCTGCAGGCAGACAGATTCAGCACAATGGCACAGGAACAAAAGAAAGGAAAGACTGTCCTTGTTCCCAACACCCAGCACATTTCTATCCTTGAGTCTTCCCAATAAACTATAAATAAATTATCTTTTGGCTTCTTATGATAGAGTTCTTTGGATTTCCTTTTGTTTTATTTTTTTTAAAAATTGGCACATTATAATTATACATAATAGTGGGATTCATTGTTACATATTCATACATGCACATAACATAATTTGGTCAATTTCCTAGTATCTTTTCTTTTCCTCCTCTCTTTCCTCCCTCTAGTTCCCTTCCTCTACTGATCTCTTCTATTTTCTCTAGATTTTCACCCTCCACTTTTTCCTTTTCTCTCTCCATCTACCACATGTGAGAAAAAATGTACAACCCTTGACTTTCGGAATCAGGTTTATATCACTTAATATAATGCTCTCAAGTCCATTCATTTTCCTGCAAATGACATAATCTCATTCTTCTTTATGACCAAATAAAACTCCATTGTGTGTGTATGTATATATATATATATATATATATATATATATATATATATATATATATATATATATATATATCACATCTTCTTTATGTTTTCATCTGTTGAGGGATAACTAGGTTGGTTCCATAATTCAGCTGTTGTAAACTATGCTGCTGTAAACATGGGTGTGCCTGTGAGTTCCTTGGATTTCTAGAGCCACAGTCTATACTAAAGGAGAGATGCTTCTCCAACCTGTATGATTCTCCTCTAACCGTCCCCTGCACAGAAACCCACATGGATATCTACCTGGAGCTCCACTCCCAGAATCCCATGCCGGAACCTCTCCCATGGACCACAGTATACAGGGTTTAATATTCTTACAAAGGTTTTGATACATTTATGATGGCATAAGAATTCAGTTGTAGAAACAAAATTAAAATACAGTCAAAGACCATTAAAGGATGAAGACACAATCAGAGAAAATATTTTTTCCCACTCTGTTGCCATCATTTCATGGAGAACAAAATTAAGCAACAGAGAAGTAAAAGTTACTGGTTCAAACTCAGAGCTTATAATTGACAATCTTACAATGTTTTTTTTTTTATCTATCTTTAAATTTCACAAGTCTATTTTAAAGCACTTGCTTTTCAAATTAAAACAAAACATGTCATCTAAAACTAATTCACAGGACACTAAAAAATGTTGTAAACAGATTGGAGATCATCTTTCTCCTACATGACTTCTCAATAAATATATCTTTAATATTCTAATTTTTGCAAACATTTAAAATGAAAACTCTGCAGATATCTTATTTTGTTTAATTGTTTAGTTTTTAAATATCTTTTTTAAAGCTATACTCTTTTTACTCCTGGCACTCATTATATTCCTCCCATTTATTTAACTTCAGAGGAAGAAGTACTGGTTCTATTTTAATTATCATGCCAGGCCTTTTCTGCAATTGTTATACACATTTAGGAAAATATTTTATGGTCAATATGCACCAAAGCAAGCAATAAAAAAATGTCAAAAAGCTTAATACTATGGCCCATGCCTGTAATCCCAAAGGCCTTAGGAGGCTGAGGTGGGAATCTCAAGTTTGAGACCAGCTGAGACAATGTAAGTAACTAGTTCAAAAATACAAAATAAAAAGGTCTCCAGATGTGGCTCTGTAGAAGAGTCACCCTAGATTCAATCTATAGTATCAGGGGAAAAAATAGTGCCATAGAAATTCAAAGAAGAAAGAGATTCATGTTGGATTGGAATGGTCAGAGACAATCTTTCAAAGACAACACAAATAAATAAACAACAACAAAAACCTGGAATTTAGAATTTAGAACTTTTAAACAATGAGCTAAACAGGAAATAATTATGAGGGCCTTTTAGATGTCACTGTTGGTCTCATTGCATCTTGAGGTCTTGGCTTCCTCATACCTCGAGGGATTGGTAAGGACTAAGTAGCTTTGTGTAACTCTGGTCTGTAGTGAATGTTAGGTTCATCCAGAACTTGGACCATAGTTAGTATCAGAATGGAAGAAGACATCAAGTTACCCAACCCTCCACTGGCCTCAGTAGTTGCTGTCCTCTGGGTGGCATTGAGGTCAGCTGGCTTAATCATAGTGTCTACTCCTTAACCACAGGGACTAGTCTTCAAGGGTGGACACATGACCCAATCAAGACCAAATTAGAGGAGTTTTCAAACTAAAGTCTGAAGAAAGGAATCTTTCCTTTCTGGTGACCAGTAGTCAAGGTTTCCTCAGATCTGAGAGGTTTTCAGGGTAGAGAATGTTCAGCACTAAAACTGGAAAGGTCTCAGGCATACTGGGAATTGTTGATCACCACCTGAATATATATCAAATAGTCTATGAATGAAGCCTGTCTTCAGTAGGAAAAATGGAGACATTATAAAGAGAGAGGCAAAGTTAGGAGAGGGAAGAGAGCTACTGGGTTCCCATCTTCCATCTGAATCATTCTCAAAGCCAGGCACTCCATTCACTCATGCTTGATTACATGAGCTGCCTTTTGTGCCTGGGTAACTGTGTTGGCATTTCTACTATGAGTGGCCAGAGGTATTCTGGTGTATACACGGCCCATAGAAAAATGTTGAATAAATAAAAATACATTTCAATCGAAATTGTGGTACTTATAGAGAGTCTACCTAGAATCTTCATTTCCTTTGGTTTATAGTTTGTTAAGATGAACTGAGAACATAAAAAGAAATGATCACCTACTTGTGATGATTTAGCCAGAGACCACATAGTCTAGTTGAAATGATATTCCTTTTCCTACTGGTCCCAAGGCTGCCTTCAAGGTCCAAGAAAGCTCAAGAGCAAAAATGCCACATAAGATCTAGTCAATTGTCTGGATCTAGAACTCTGCTAATGGCCCGTCTTTTACTACTTGCATCAAAGGACTCTCATGGTCATAGCTATTACTTAGATTTTTGGTGAATGACCAATGTTGCAGCTAAAGAACTGCTTGTAGATGACCAAGTATTTTTTTTTTCTCAAAATTATCAATATCCTATATGGTATAAAGTACCATGCTAGATATTGTACATGAAATTAATTCTCTTAAAAAGTCAATAACTAGTTAGGCATAAAAGAACTTTATAAATAATATATATATATATATATATATATATATATATATATATATATATATATATATATACAGAAATAGGTCTGTTAAAAAGCAGTGAATGATTTATTTTTCAAGTGATTTGGCAGATGGCAGTTGCTGCTGAGGTATAAAATCAAAAGATTTTATCAAAAACTTGTTTTAATTCAATCAGGTATTAATTTAATAAAACCAACAATACATTATTATGTAGGTGTTGCCAGTTTTCCCCTCACTGACAACTAAAAGAAGGTTCTGCATTTGCATTTGCAGTTTTTCTTCTCCTTCCTCTTCTTCCTCATTCTCTCCTTTTTCATCTTTTCTTTCTGTCTTCTGTTCTTTTTTCAACCTTTCCCCTCCTCAAAGTATGTGGAAAAGATACATTAGATTAGGACTGAAGAATACCCAATTTGAGGAATTTGAGAAGGTACTGGACTTGCCATCTTTTTATATCCTAATTGAGCCTTCTTTCCCCTACTGTATATCAAGTTCAAGATCCACTTATACTTCCGTGTGCTTCAGAGATGCTGCCAGAAGAGTGAGTAGGATCCTTGAGTCTCTCACTACATGTCCCTCCTCCCCATAGTTGCAGGAGGGCCATGAAAGCAATTATTATTTGCATAGGGTAGAAAAATAACACTTTTAAATGACTGAAAATAAAAGAATCATTTTTAAAAATAATTACTATCATTTTTTTTTAATTTGGAAGGAAAAAAGAGATAAATATTTTGTGAATCAATAGAAGCCTTGGCCCACAGTCTCTAAGCCTTATTTATCTGGGAGTTGTTTATCTCCCTGAGTTCTCTCTCAGGGGAAAGAATAATAATTATTGCTTAATTATAGCAGAAGTGAATTTTCTCTCCCAGTTCTAAAGAAAGATGACTCATAGCTCTTTATTTCCAAAGAAACAGCTTTGGAAGGAAAATACTTTTAAAAGCTGAAGTGTGAAAGGGGCCCAAGACTTGCATTAGGGACTTTTCAGTGACCACCAGAGGCATTGTCTTGACACTACTCCCTAATGGAGAATGTTCACATCCAAAAGAAATGAGATGTAGTCAAGAGATGTGTCTTTCTTTGAAGACATCCCTCTGCTACTCCTGACTGCAGGTAACCAGAAGAAACCCCTTCAGAGAAAACAACTTTTCCCTTATGATACTTCCAGCTGAGCAAACCCATTACTGCTTTGTAACTATTCTTAGAGCAATAGAGGGGCAGAAAAGCATATCCAAATCCACAGTAAATCTCTGTGTTGTTCTAGCGAATGATTTAATTTCTGATCACTCCTCTAGGAACTTGGAGCCCAACCCCATAAACTACATACTCACAATCTCCAACCCCAGCAGGGTCCCTCTGCCCCAATTGATCTTCAAGTCTCTGTGGTGTGTCCTCAAACCTCATCAGGAAGATTTATATTTCAGTCAATCCCACTTTAGCTCTAAGTCTCCAGTCTCTGTTTGAGGATATTCTATTGATGTGACCTTCATTCATTTTTAGGGAAGTGGGACAAAGACTAAAATAAAGACAGATTAGGCAGAAAACCATAATGTTGATGTACTATTTCCTGACCCTGATTTGCAGGAAATGTTGTTGGTGGTCTATTTTATTAAACTTAACATTACTATATCCTCTTCTCATTTGAAATGTAGATTCGTGAGTCTGGTGAGGTCCTTCCCCAATCTGTTCAGCTGTCAGGCTTCCTGGAAGAGGTAGAAGGAAACACGCAGGTTGATAAGAATGCCAGTGGGAAGTTTCAGATCTGATGCAGAAGAACTCTACTTTGAATATGAAGACCAGAGGGCCATCAGACTCTTCTTTCCTTTTGTGATCCATGTAGGAGACTGGTAAGGCTTTCCTACTGTGTGTGAAGGTGACGATGTCCTTCCTAATGAAGGGCAGAGTTGGTTATTTTATAGTGCCAGGAAGACCAAAGAATCAACATGCCCACCAACACAGTACCTGAGTCTACCCTTAGTGTGCTGGGGACAGTTTCACAATATTAGAAAATACCATAGCGAAAGTAAACTGCTTTCCAATTTTTGAAAGTAAGATAAATATAAATACTACTAGGAAAGGTAGCAAATCCTGTCATTACCTAGGATTAGTGTGAGTTAATTTCAACAAAGAGAAATAGGCACCTGTTAAAGATGAAAGGATGTAGTTATAGAAATTCAGCAGCTGGACACCATTTGTCTGGCTGTTGATTGCACCAAGGACCTGGCCACTAAAGACAGGCACCCTCTCCCCCCAAAATCAACAAAGCATACATCTTTCCTATATATGACCCACATCTATAGCAAGTCTTCATATAAAAATCAAAGTCCTTGGTAGCTAAGGATTTTTGTCTACAAAGAAAAACAGTTTATAATACTGGTCTTGTGATCTGTGGCAGGTCTGATTTTAACAGCATTTCCTGAAGAGAATGGAAAAAAAAACAAGCTATTTCATTTTTTTCCTTTACCTATTTTAGCATATTCTGTCCCACTTAATAATTTCCTTCCTTTGCATTCTCTTGCCTGCATGTTATTCAAAGAGATGCAGAGCTGAAAAAACAAACAAACAAACAAAAAAGCCCCATTTGTCTTCCAGCTTCCTCCCTGAAGGATGGTGCAGAAACCTGACCATTTTCATTGATCATGTCCCCCACTGTGCACAGAACCCCCCTGCCCCACCTGCATAGGACACTGATATTATAGAAAAGCTCCTGAAATTCAGGAAGACACAAAAAGGAATTTCAAGTTACCCAACCCCCACCAATGTTTTTAGAACCATCAAATTGCAATCACCAAGGTCTCAATTGTCTCAAAGCATTCATGGGAACACTGTAGATTTGTTTAGCCCTGTCCTTTCCACATGCTCATAGAAGACAGGCTGGGCTTGCCTTGTTATTCTTCTCAAGGAAGCTCAGGTCAAGTGGTTGGCCTTGGTTACAGAAAGTCAGTTTATGGGGGAACTGGGTCTAGAACAAAGTAACCAGGTTCTATGATGTCTATAGCAGGGCTCTTTTCTCTTTATGCTATTTATCTCCTGTTTTGGAAACCCTTCCTCCTTCCTCTCAGTCCTGCTTCCTGTTACTTTAGACCTGGAAGAAAGAATAGTTGAGAAATATGATAAACCAATCTACTCAAATATGATAAAGTCAGTGATTTCTAATAAATTTTTCAAAGAGAACAAGATGCCCTTTACTACTCATTGATTTATTGTCCTATGGCTCAGTAAAGAGTGGATTGTGATACAGCAGCATCAGTATCTTCTGGGAACCTGTTAGAAATACAGACCTACCCAGAAAGACTGAATCAGAGTCTACATTTTAACATGACCCCCAAGTGATTTATATGCACATTACAGTTTGAGAAGCCTTGACCAAGCTGCTCATGAAAACTCTGTCCTTGTTGCTCCTGACTACCTCAGTGGAAAAGCTACTAACCAGAGTGTCCTAAGAAAACATTTAGTAAGTCAAGCTGATTGTTCCCACTGGGGGATCAGAATGAGAGGAGTCTGAGGCTTATTGTAACTCATGAAGGTTGCTTAACTTCTAAAGTGGGAATGCTGGGGACAAGAAACCACTTCAGAACCCAGGACATATCCCTCAGATGCCAGCCTACTAGGTGTGAGTGTGAGGCCTACCTTGGATAAGGAAGTGCATTTCTTAATCCTTTAGAAACAAAGCCCCTCACTTGGCTAAACAGGAAATCACTGTCCAACTAATAAATACATCATAGCCACTATCTTTCCATGGGTTGTTCATTCTATAGTCCTGAGATTTTCCCCTGCTGCTGAATTTTCACTTGCAATTATGATTTATTTAATGTTATAGAGAGAAAGATAAATGAATTTAAAATAGTTACACTGTGATAAGCTCAAATAGAATGAAATCAAGACTTATGTATGTAGAGGAAAAAGCAATAAATGTGTAGTTCTTAGGAATTACATGAGGTAAAGGATCTAAATATAAATTATCATTTCCTTAGTGTTTATCAAAACCATGAAGACTGTTCCTTAGAACTCCAAAAGAACAGCTCCCATCTCATAAGAGCCACCATCACCTATAATACTTAATGATCACTGCCAGAACAAACACTGCCACATTCATCCTGTTGATTTTATTACTGTTTTGGGTGATTTCAGAGCATATTTTTTTTCTTCTCATGTATATGCTCTGATAGATGCTATCCATATAAAATATTAAAACAGGACTTGATGTATTAAATTAATTATGCTTATTGTATTTTGTTTATTGATTTTTCAACAAAGACCTTCTTCTCATCTGATTATTATAAGTAGAATCTACCTCTGATATTCCAAGCATTCATGTATTATTAGTGATACATTCCTAATGGAAACTATAGTGTGGAGCTGAGATTTTTCAGGAATCTATTTGAAATATTAGCCTCAAAAAACAATGAAAGTAAGATTCCCCTCTGCCTAAGGCAATGTACGTTGTTTAAGATCTCCTGGTTTGGAAACTCCAGGATATCTTCAATGTCCATCCTTTCTCATCCCTGAAATCCTATCTGTCACTCTTATCCTGTTCACTCTTCTTCCTTATGCCCTCCTTTCCCAATTTTGACTCCTGACAAAGGGTAGATTGTCCAGGGACAGACTCTAAGTTGATATTTGCATTGAGGACGTCTATTGAGAAATGCTCTCAGGAACAACATCTTTGAAAAAGTGAGGAGAACAGAATTGGGCAGAAAGCTGCTGAACCACGGTGCACTTTCAAAATAGGATTCAAAACCCCATGGGGAGCCCTCAAGTTGGAATATCAAAATATAGATGCCCCAAGCTGAGGAAAGGGGGCTTTTACTGCTGTCTTGTCTAGTCATTGAATGCAGACTACCAGAGTAGGAAGAACTCTAGGCAAAGTACTTCCTTTAATAGAGAGCAGTTTCCAGAAAGAGACCCATCTGTGATTTAGGAAGTGTCAATGGTGACAGGAACCAGGGGAATTAGTGTGTAGGGTATGAAAGGAAATATGGGGGCCCAACAGAGCATCCACTATACTTGCAAACTTTCAAATCATTCCTGTAACAGAAATATTTTTCAATGAGCTATAGAAATCTTAAAGAAAAAAATACCCCAGTTTTAATCTTCAAATTACACTGTTCTTTTCCACCACTGTCTGGGGAGCTGAAGTTCTTGCCCCACTCTTCAGGCATCAGTTAAGACATTTCAAGAAAATAGCAAAGCAAATAAAATGGCACAAATTAGAATCTTTACCTTAAGGATCTGTAGCTGAATGGCAGATGTATGTTCTGCAGGAGCATTCCCCTGGTCAAATGTCACCAAAACAATTTCCCAGCCAACCTGCTCTCATTAGTTTTCTGAGCTCTTTATTACAAATTGTTAAGAGGCCTGCCCCAGACAGTCAGAGAGCACCTTCACAACTGTCATCCCGTTGGCCCTCAGCGTTTCGCACTGGGAACATTAGAAGCTTGCCCATCAACCAAAATAAACAACCCCTCTCATGAATAGACCCAATGAAGGCCCTATAAATCATAGCTGTCAAAAATGTCAGTAGCATTGCAGAAGACAGAAATCAATCCAAAATTCATTAGTTTGTCTGACAAGAGCTTAATCTCATATTGTTTAATACCAACCGTGGCACCTCAGGTAGAATAGGAAACTGCAAGACATCATCTTGGTTTCCTGTGACAGGAATGTTCAATTTTTATGGCTTAATCTGGCCTTCAGACCGTTCCGATTCTGGGGGCATAAACCCTTGCCTGGCTTAGGGTCAAGTTGCCCACAGTATGAGGCAAGAGTCACTCTGATGTTGTCTCCATATTTCACAGCTTTTAATGCTATGGTTGGATGGTTTGCAGTATTTCAGGTAAAGAGGACACAGAGGTTGCAGCGTGAGTGAAGTGTTCTGTGCATGCAGTAAGGCAAGGTTGAAGCATTGCTGCACCATCATCAAAAACACCTCCACAGACCAGAGGTTAGCAGGACTCTACCCCCTACACAGCTCTGACTACCTCAGTGGAAAAGCTACTAACCAGAGTGTCCTAAGAAAACATTTAGTGTGGCAGCTCTTTTGTGACTGCAGTTCTCCTTTGAAGCTATGCTGGTTAGTTTTAATCAGATTTCAACTGAGTACAAATATCCAGGACAAGCAATAATAAGAGACATGGAACAGGAGAGCCTGGAGATAGATGAGATGTGACATCATGCAGTTCGTGGCCTCCTACACAAAGCTAAGGGTCAGACCTCTTGTTCAAATCATGAAGGAGACCCATAAACTGGCAAAAATTACTCTGGCTAGGTTGGTCTCCTACTATCCTCCCAACTCACATACACATTCTGATTTCTCTTCTCTCTCCTGATCTATGAGTGGTTTTAGCTTGGCTTCTTCACTGACTGTTCAAAGCTCCCCAATGGATGAAGTCCTAAAGGAACTCAATTTCTGCCCCCCATTACTATATTTCATTAACTTTCTTCCAGGGTTCACATCGTCTGTGTACCTAAAGGCACTTAATACTGCCTTTTATTGTAATCATCTTTACAGAAAAACAAAGGGCTACATTCCCAAAGACCTTGTTAAAAGTGAAAATTAATCAGTTTATTACTCATCATGACCAAGGGTGGTGGAAATTCACATTTACCAGAGGTGGTATCCCCACCATGAGGCAACAGGTGAGGACAGTTTGCATCTCACTCTATCCAGATTTTGTTGATTATGACAATGTGTGATAAACATTTAAATAGGGTGAGATATTATCATTTTGTATTACATAAAATTTAAACCATCTATACCCATACACTGGAAGACCCAGCCAGAGTAATTTTTGGAAAGGAATTTTGACCATTACTTAAAGAACACTGCATTCTATCACCTAATAAATACAATGTATATTATGAAACCAGCTGGGGTGTCTGTCCAGCTTAATGAATAGGAAAACTTTTAAATACATACACAACAGAGTTTCATTCACCTTTAAAAAAAGGAATGAAATTATGTCATTTGCAGGAAAGTGGATGGAAATTGAGAGCATTCTGTTAAGCAAAATAAGCCAGACTCAGAAATTCAGGGGTTGCGTGTTTTCTCTCAAATGGGGAAACTAAAGAATAAAAAGAAAAAAAGTGAAAGAGGATCTTACAAAAATAGAAAGGAGATAAGTAGAGTAGAGGAAGGGGGCCAGGAAGAGTATGGATAGGAGGGAAAGAGGAGGGACTGGGAAAGGAGATTGACCAAATTTTGTTAGGTGCATGCATGAATATGTAACAACAAATACAACTGTTATATATACTTTCAATGTATCAATAAAATAAATAAATACAAAATAATATGGGAGACTCTATGAATTCTATTACTTGTTGCAAATTTTTAGGAAAAAAAAACTTCTATTAGTATGCCAATGTTGTCTTTTAAAATTAGATGGAAAAGATACAAAATGAAAAGTGGTGGTAGCGTATTCTCTTGGAATAGGAGTGCAAGTTCTTTGGGAGATATGGACCCATCTGATATTTGTTTGACAATTTTTCTAAAAATGCCTATGCTGTTTAACCATTCAAAGGATACCAATTCATTAAGTATCTTTAACTTAAGAAGTTTAGTATCCATTTCTTTTGTTTTTAGTTCAGTTCAGTGGGCTACTGAACCGATTGATTGGATCAATGAAAATATTCAAAAGGCTTCCATTAGAACACTTTATGTAATATGAAATGATAATATATCAACTTATTTAAATGTTTGGCATACTCTGTTGTAATCAAAGAAAACTGAGCAGAGGGAAATTGAAACTCTCTTCAACTACCGGCTCAAGGTGGTAATGCTACATGTAGTAAATGAAATTTTCCACCACCCTTAGTCTCAAAACTGAATAGTCTTAAAATGGAAGGATTTCATAAAAGCAAATAAAAAGAACTCACATCAATTGCACTGATTGTGACACATTGCATATATGCTAATCATTGCATACAGTCAGTCTCCTTCCCCAGTCTCTCCTCTTACCCTCCTATCCATTCTCTTCCTGGCCGCCTTCCTCTACTCTACTTTTCTCCTTTCTATTTTTATGAGATCCTCTCTCATTTATTTCCTTTCTGTTGTTTGGCTTCCACATTTCAGATTCAGACAGTTAAGAGTACACAGGCTTCATCAATTTTCTGAAAATACACATTTCTCACCAGCAAGTTCCTTCCTGTTGTCCAGGCCACAAGTCTGAAGGGAATTATTATGTAAACAAGTCTAGTTTTTATTATGATGATTAATATCAAACAACATGGCAAGTAGTTTTGAAGAATATTGTATTAGGAAGCTTTGATTTTCTGTGGTGTATGCCCATGTGGTAGAAGTGAGGGTGGAATGTGAGGGTGAGGGATGTCATGGTATGGACTGAGATTGTGGAAATATGAGCAAGATTGTAGTGCCGAAAGGTCCCACTCTAAAATTATCAGTCCTGGAACTCTACCCCACAAATATCATTTTGACTAATAGTTGTTCCTTTAAAAAAAAAATCCCCTGAAATGTTAAATAAAACTCAACTTGTTATGTTAATTATATTATTAAAGGCTTTCTACTAAATACTATGTCCCATGGATAGTAGTATTTTACTCCTGTATTAGTTTATATTGCAACTATAATAAATGACCTCTAATTTAGCAATTTAAATATTCATCTGTTATGACCTCACAGTTCTGTACATTAGGCCTGCCAATTCTCTCCTAGGAGCTTCTCAAAACTAAAATCACGGTGACTGTTAGGTTGTATTTTTTCCTTCAGTCTCTATGAATAAATTTTCTTCTAAGGTCTTGGTCTACTAAATTATTTTCCTAACATTGTGAAATGTCTTTTGAAAATTCTTTGCCTTGGAAAGTGAAGAAATATTAATGAAGAAAATGAAACTGAGAGTCCACAGTCTTTTGTCCCTATTGTATTAGTCAGCTTTTTATTACTATACTGAAATACCCAAGATAAGCTATTTTATGAAGAAAGGAGATTTATTTGTGCTTACTGATTTGGAAGTACTAAGTTTTGGGGCTTCATTTGGTGACAGTCTTCTTGTTGGCTGTCCAAATGCAATACAGGGCATCACATGCCAAGAGACAGGGAGTGGGCACATGTCTGTCTGCCTGTGTGGTTTCTTTCCCTCTACTTATAAAGCCATTAGTTTTCAATCATGGAGCTCCACTCTAATGACCATTTTTAATCCTAATCAATCCCCAAGGGACCTACCAATAAACACTTAGCCTAAGTAGTTTCCATCCTCTTAGTACCTCACAATGCAGATTAGATTTCAATCCATAAACCCTTGGAGGATACTCAAGCCCAACTTCCTGATACAATTCTATATCTAATTTTAAATCTGAGTATTTGTGTTTAGAAGGAATGGTCAAGTCATCTAACACAGCCCTCTCCCAGCCACACACTGTGATTGGTCCTCGAGACACAGCCAGCATGTGACAACCCTTCCAGATAGTTTTACTGTGTCTGAATACATCAAAGAAGGGATTTCCTCTTTTATCAAACAATTCCACAGATGGACAACTCTAATTGCTAGAAAATTGTTCAGTAATTTCTATTCTTTGGTTTTCAAACCCACACATGTGACGCTTACTAGTGCAATAACCCTTCAAAGGTTGGATCAAGCTATCAAGCCTCTCATCATGGGTCTTACATTTACAGATGAAATTCCAACTTTTTCCTCTACTGGTATTTTTTTAACCCACTTCTAAGTGCTGATAAATGGTTACTAAAAAGTGCCCTTTCCTCAATCAGAATTTAATAGAAAAGAAAAACCTTCAGTACAGTTTGTCATTGCTCATAAATCATTATCCAGGGGTATTTGTGTCCCCTTATATTATCGTAATTCCATATTCTCCTTCTCTAAAGTGTTATGTATGGTATGCTATGAAGTATTGCCCAAAGACTCTATGTTAAAATCTTTGTCTACAGAACAGCAATTTTCAGAGGTGAGGCTTGATGAAAGGGATAGGATTGTGAGGGCTCTGGTCTCATGAAGGGATTATCCATGGATGGGGTTATAATTGAATGGAATACTGAGAGGTAGGGCCCAGTTGAAGGAAGTAGGGTGCTCCTGAAGTATATATCTCATCTCTCACCCCTTGCTCACTCTTTACCTGTTTCCCAGTTGCCATGAGGTTAACATTTCTGCCCCACCACATGCTTCTAAATATGAAGTTTTTCCTCACTATGAGCCCAGAAACCTTGGAGCCAAGTGATGATATCCTAAAATTCTGAAATAGTGAGCCAAAGTAAATATTTCCTCCATTATGTTGTTTTCCTCAGATGTTTTGTCACAGTAATGAAAAGCTGACTAACATGAAATAACATCATCACCTAGCTAGCTTTTACACATTAGTCATTAATCATCCGAAAGGATTATAAATATACAAAGGCTAATTAAAAAGCAAATCCAAGACATCAAGCCACTTCAAATGGATTTTCTCTATTTTCCTTTAAATTCATTTTTCTAAGAACTGTAATTTCCAATTGGCAATATCAATTAACATTTGAATTTCTAGTTGGAAAAAAAATGAAGAAATAGAATAGAAAAAACAATGCCATTCATTTGTAAGATGTTGTTTTCATCATTTTCAAAGTATTTGCAAACACTGGCTAATTAATAATTTCACCTAATTGGGTATTTTTGCCTAAAGAAAATAATAATTCAAAGAAGTCCATTTTAAATAGATCAGAAACTTCACAGAAGAGAAACTGCAACTTTATTACTTTTTGTTTATGCTTAATTTACAGGTTTTCACTAGAATTGTTTGTTTGCTTGGTTTTTAAGTGGATAAGACATGAAAACTTCTCTTTATTCTCATTCCTTAGAGACTCAAAATGGTTTTTCATCACTGTAAGATGCAAGAAAGAAAATCATTTAAAAAAAAAAGACTGGCATGTGTATTTCGTCCTGATCTCTCTAAATTTATGTTTTCTTCCACCTTCGTCAGAAAAACCTTTCCTTCTCCTATTTTCTACACAAATCCCGATCTCTCTTCCACCCCCTACAGATGGCTCAAGTATCACTCCCTTCGGAGCAACTTTCCTACCTGCTGGTCAGTTCATAGCACTGCCTTGGTCCAGATGTCTTAGGAGTAATTGGTAAGTCCACGGGCAGTGATGAAATAAAACTAGGCACACTTAAGGGTCAGGGGCTGCATTTAATCAGCTGAAGGTGAATAAAATATTGTGACCTATTTGAGGTAAAGTGGTGCAATACCAAACTGAGTCTTAATTTCTTCATATGAATAATACTGTTACATGATATAATGATGTCATGTGTATATAAGCCTTGGCACACTTCCTGGCACTTAGATCCCAGCAAATTATTTATTTTTTATCATTAATATTTTTATTAATAGCAATTTTGGATCATGCAATCTTGGACTAGGCTGCATGCTTTCTTGCATGATTATTTGTCTACATACTTAACTCAGAGTACAGAACATTTCAGGAGTTTTGGAGGATACTTTATGCTGTAGTTCTAGGAGGCATTCTTATTTTACCAAAGAAGATTGAGTGTAGGGGAGTAAATAAAGCAGAGAGTGCCATGATCAAATCCACTGAAGGTGTCTTCATGTGCCATTCCAACCTCAGAGGATGTGGCCTGGGCCAAGGACAGTCAAGGAAGTGGGATTGCACCAGAAGTGGAAGGCTCAATTGGATGCAGGTTATAGTCAAGTCACTGGGACTGGAATCTACCAGTATGTCTCCCTGAGGTCAACTGCATTCACCTATGTCTAGGCCTAGAGACCCAGGGAGCTAGAACTTGCTAAAAAAAAGTCCTCCACAGATGGCCAGAAACACTGTGCAGTTATGTGTCTAGGGAAATGCAGAAGAAGCTAAAACCCTTTCCTCCCTTTTCTCCTTCCAAGGTGAGAAGAAAGAAGTTCAGTGGCCCTGTCTTATGGTGGAGCTAGCAAAGTTGCAGACCTCAAAAACAGGAGAGATAATTAGAGCAGCAGGACTCTACATTGATGAGAAGTGTCTGCACATCTAAGGCTTCTAAGCATCTAATAAGTGCTCTTATATAGTTAGTATTTTTATCTCTTCCCCAGTATGTATATATGTCTATTTTGCACTAATGAATACATGTCGTGTCAGGTCTACTTACCTTTCTAAACTTAATTTTCTGTAACCTCCTCTACAAAGTTGTCTTATTGTATTTCAGGCAGAATTTACCTGCCTCTCCTTTCTGCCCCATGAATTTGACATTATATTGTAGTTCTCTGTACACAGAGCAGATCCACACACTCTTCACAGACAGTGCATCATATCCATTTCCTGATTCCCCCATACCTAGAAAAGATTGGGCATTTAATTTTTGAAACAACTGAGTGAAACTAAACTGATGGGAAGCCAGTTGCTAACTTGCACGTCTCTGGAATGAATAAAAGGTGGGGAGAGAACATGAATGTGAAAGTCTTTGGGAAAACTATAAATATCACTACAAGTGGGATAATTACAGATTGTCCCTCTCTTTTTCTCCTTTATCTCCCTTCTTTCTCCACCTCTTCCTTCACAGAAATGACTGGATCAAAATTAAATGTTTTTGCTGCCTCTGAATTGAACACTGTAACCTCCTCTACAAAGTTGTCTTATTCTATTTCAGGCAGAATTACCTGCCTCTCCTCTCTGCCCCATGGATTTGACATATTATTTCAGGTAAACATTAAAGTTTTCCAAGTACTAAGTAAAGAATAGTCAAACAAACAAATAAACAAAAACACACACCTAGTCTTAATGTTTGCTAGTAAATTTTGAGATAAGGGATTTCTTATAACATTTCTTTATAAATGTTATCATTCATTGTTCCAATGTTTTTCCACAGTTTCATTATAATATTCATCAGTAACAAATATGCTTTTCAGGTGGTTGGACTTTTCTTCACTTCATTATAAATTCCTTAGTTGCCTTTCCAATGAAAGTATAACTGTTTTGCCAATCCCCCCTCCCCCAAAAAATTAAGCGTTAATAAATACTTGCCAGAAAAAAATGCTATTTCTCTTATTTTTCTCATTCTGAGCTCATTCTTAATAAATATCTCAGGAAACATTTCCCTGTCTCCCCTCAGGGGCCAGGTGATAAAGTCTGATATAATAGCACCTGGAAAAGCACCACATATTTTTTCAGAAGGACTTAGCTCTGCCCTGTGATCTGATAGCAGCCATGTAGACTCTTATTGCAAGTTACCTGGAATATTACCTTATGGAGACCGATTTAACAGTGCATCTTCCACTTTGCACCATGCAACAGGAGGCTCTCATGACTAACTTGAGTATGTTACAGATTCAATCTGAGCTCCTCCCCATCATTTTCACTTATAATGCAATATCCTGTGGCTGTATTTTGTAGTATGTCTTCAAGAGCAAAATTCAGCCTTCTGAATGCTTTACAAAGTTACACAATACTGTTAGAAAACTAAACAGAAGCAATGGGAGAAAAAATTTAGCACCTAAGAGCAGGGCCATGGGGTAATTCCAAATCAGTCTTTAAAAGACACTTGTGCTTTCAGACAGGGAAAGGCTTCTTAGACTCAGACAAAATTCTGAAGGGAGGAAATATTTTCTGTTCCTCTCCGACACTTTTGGATCATTGCACCTTCCACTCGCAACCCCAAGATATCCAATATTTCTTAGTTGAAGGGACTTTTTTCTTTTTCTTTTCTTTCTTTTTTGTTTTTTTGCATAAATGAACTGATAAGCATATTCACACTAAATTCAAAAACAACACAACTTCACAAGTGCACTGGGAGAGGCAATGGACTTCCAGAAATGAAATTATTAATGTGAGAATTCCAGACAGTACCCGGCAGAGGGATTCTGATCCAGAAGCTCTCCAGGACTCTTGAGACACATCAGGGAGGTAACTCCATTTTTTCCCTTAGGTCACAAAATTCTCATCCCTATTTTTCACAGACACTGAATTTCTGAGATTTTATTTTCCCTAAGTCTATATAACTCAAACAAAATTCCCAAAACATTTGGTCCCTGTATTATATTTCTTTTTTACTTGCAGTATTAAAATGTCTATGCAATTTCCTGCCTTGACCAGTCCAACATGGCGCATGGGACTTGGTTGTCCTTGCTCATGGAATCCTCAGAGAGTGGTCTGCCAGAACTGACTTTCTATCATGATTGAAAATGGAGACAGCATTGCACCTTGGCCCAAATCTATATTGACCTCCCAGGAATACCCATAAAGTATGTTTTCCGTTTTAATAAAGTGCTAAAATAAACTTTAAAACATTCACAGGTCTTCTTCAAGGTGGTTTCAGGGACAAGGGCTGTATGAGGCAAGTCAATTTCACCATGTGACTTGACTTTAATTTAAAAGGAGTCACACATCACCCTAAGGAATGTGAGGAATTATCCAATAAAATGTTTAATGTTAAAAGAAAACCAATGGTGCTATCACTAACTCTAAAGCAGAGATGCTGCTGTACCTATTGAAAACTTTCTATAACCGTTTACTGAAGCCCTCAGCAGGAGATAGAAGCTGAGAACTGAGCGGGGACTGTCTCCCCAGTCACTTATGGGAACTCATGATTCATTTCTTAAACCCTTTAATCCAAACACTGGGGGGAAAAGTTACTCAATTTAACCCAGTAGAAGAGATGTTTCCCGTAAATGTTTAAGCAGTCATCAGAGAGAAATCCTGCTGGCTCCAGCCAAATCCTGCTTGACCATCCAAAACAGCAATGTTAGTTTGTTCCACAAACATTTGTGGCTCCTATTTGTTGGCTTACCAACTTCTCTGGGTTTGTTCATTTGTTTATTTTATTTTTTCTTTGTTATATATAACCTTAAATCAGCATCCAACAGTAACACAACCACATCAGTATTTACAGCAGCACCATTCACCATAGCCAAACTATGGAACCAGCCATTTAACAGATAGATAAATAAAGAAAATGTGTGATATACACACATGGTGTATTACTCCGTCATGAGGAGGAATGAAATTATGGCATTTGCTGGTAAGTACATGAAACTGGAGAATTATCATTCTAAGTGAAATGAGCCAGTCCTAAAAAGTCAAAAGTCAAATGTTTTCTCTGATATGTGGCTTCTTTTGAAAACAAGCTTTAGGCAAAATTGGAAGAAAAACTCTGAAAGTCATAAAGTGACATGTGACCTCCATATTCCAGGCCAACAACTGGGGGAATGCATAGATTAAGGATTCAGTGGGAAGCCAGTAACAGAGTGGTATCCAACCCTGTGCAATGCCACTATCTAGCATTTAAGCCCTGTCCTTCCAGACCAATCATTAAGACATTCTCAAAAGAAATTTTTTCCTCTTCTGAAAGTCATATAAAGCTCAAACATCTCTGAAACATTTCATAAATTTGTGCAGAGGGAACCCGACACTCACTGCCATTAAAATACACATTCTCAATTCATTTAAATTTGCTTCTACTGCAACTCAACCAGGTCATTTCAACAGACTCATTTAAGTGCTGTGAAGAATATAGGAGAAATTTTAAAAGAGGAGCTTACAACTTAGTTGGAAATAAATCTTTGGCAAATTCACAGTTCTTCTCAGGTAGCCAAAAATGTCTCTGTCACTCTCCAACATAACCTCAGTCTTTCTCACCTTTATCTACCTCTTGTTATGCTTTGAAGTCCACATCTTTCAAAATGCTGCAAAGATGAACAACAGACATATCTTGAGAAAAATTACCCAAAACTTGGAAATAAGTTGGGGAAACACTGGAAAACTGTCTATTAGGCTTTCTCAAATATTATTTAAATTTTTATGAAAATGTGCCTGTTGTTGTAGAATATTATTGATTATATTCCAGACATTGTTAACTTACACATTAGCTTGTAGATTTCTATCAAGTACAGGTACAAACGATTTCTGTCTAGTAGATGAGATAAACTCAAAATTATGGTTTATTGCCCTGAAATGTTGTCTCCAAACTAGGAAACTTACATCAGAATCAATTTTCTTACTAAATATATAAATCTCCATTCCTCAAATGCCTATTGAACTAGCTTCACTATTCTGATGGTTTTTTCCTAATTGAGTTAAACAAATATTTGATGTGTGTTCAATCTTTATTTGTTTGAGAGTCATGTTTTAACTTTTGTTAAATCTAAAATAATGTATGAATTACCATTGGAATATTCACTACTGTGTTGTTTATAAAAGTAAACAATTAGAAACAAATCAAATATCTATCACTAAGAAATCAGTGAGCAAATAATGATAGGTAAATGTAACACAGTAACTTAAAATGATGATGTTTTTCTTTAGTTATTAACATTAAAGTAATTTAATAACTTATAATGTAATGTTGGTGACTTATTGCTAAATGTAGCTTTCATACCAAACATTCCACATGGTATAGTTCACTTGTAGTAGAATTATATAAATCTATAGAATATAAAGTAAATATAGAAGGGGAAAAAGAGAGAGAGAGAGAGAGAGAGAGAGAGAGAGAGAGAGAGAGAGAGAGAGAGATCAGGAAGAATATGCACCCAGATATTCACAATGATTGTCTCTTAGACACTGGATTTCATTTAACTTTTACAATCTTCTCATTTGTATTAATCTAAGTTCCATTCCCTATGTAAAATATGCCTCTACGGACCACCTGGTCAATAACTGGTAGCTAATTCAGATTCTTCTCACCCTTCAACTCTATGCCTAGATTCTTATCTTCATACATTGATTATGGTGTAGTCCCTATAACTTAGGAATAAACTTCTCCAAACTGACTTCACTGCTACAGTGTGATTTTCTAATTCAGTTTCTTGCTGTCCTGAACTGATTGGGCCCTGAGTATTAATCAATGGTTAAACTCTACTCTTCTTGGGTACTATGGCTGGAGCGACTTTTATACATTAATTTATTCATAAAATATTTATTAAACATCAACCATATGGCAGGCACTTGACTGGACTCTGGGAACTTGAGAGTTATCATGATAAAATTGGTTCTTTCCATCCCTGCTCATACAATTCAATGGGAAAATAATGGTTTCCTCAAGAATTACAAGTGCAACACAAGATCAGAGAACAGGCAGCTTTTGGCTGATGGTTTTGGTTACTGAAAGACAGCCAACCTAGTCATGTTCCGGTATTCCCCAGAATCTCATAACAACAGGTTTCTTTCTTTTTTTCCTCTGCCTATGTTAATGAATTCCTATTTTGCTTCCCACCAGAAATGTCTTACTGAATGTTCACAGGTCACAGAAAGACAAATCTATGCTGTCTATGCTCACCTCACACCCTCCCATTTAGGACATTCAAGACTTACCAATTCCTCTCGAAAAGTAAGAAAAACATTCTCATCCCTAGAGTTAGACTTGGTGTCTACCCATGAGTATTCAGCACTCATGGCAAGAAAGCTTCTGAGCTAAAAGCTTCCCTGAAGAAGCTCGTAGTCCACATAAACAGAATAAAGACTTGAAGTTATTTTTTAAGCTGCATTTGAAGTGAAACAGCTCCATGCCCTCTCCAAGGGCCATTTGAAAGCAACATGCTTTTCAAAGAAAGCAGATGTGAGAAATAGAATTTATGGTTGGGTGAGACAGCAAAGTTAACTGAACCATTTGGAAGTCAAGTAAACCTCATGACTCAGACTTTGTCAATGTTGTGCAATAACCTATGCGTTTTTGCTAGTAATTCACCAAGCTACAAAAACGTAACTAGGATAAAGTGATACTGATCATGTATCTCCCCATCTGGACACACAAAAACTTCTTAGTAGTGTCAGTCAGAATCACTGAGGCAGAAACCTACAAGGATCCCTGACATCTTCATCCTTTCAAAGAGCCAGTCACCAAGACCTCTTAATTTTCCTCTTCATCTGTTTTGCTCACTTCATATTTAAGACCACCATGTTAGGCCAAGATACCATCCCCTCACCTCTCACCTGGATCCTTATAATGAACTACCAACTGCTTGTGAGGAAAATCACCTTCAATCCCTCCAATGTACTCTCCTCAATGAACATAAGTTTATATTTCTACCTATACAAAACCCATAAATCTTTTCCATTTCTCTTAAGCAGAGACCCCAATTCTCAACAAGACCTTCAAGATTTTGCATGTGTCTTTCCAGCCTGCTGCTGAACACATTTCCCCACCCCAACCTGCCAACCCCAATCCCTCCAGTGCCCACCCAGTCCTATAACATTACCAATTTGTTCTGGACCTCAATAACACTCCTGCATTTCCAAATTCTGAAATTAAATAGTAACTGTGTGATCTTATCCTCTCAGTTTCATGATAGTGATTTTATTCACCTGATACAATGCCATACATCTAGTATATGTTCATTAAATATTGGCTTCATTGAAGACTGAATAGAGGAATAAATGGATAAACCTGTTAAGTTTTAAACAGGTAGACAAAGATGCTAATGCATTTAGTAGTCTATTCTTTTTTATGCAGAAAATTTATTTAAAATTTCTGCATAAAATCTCCTTTAAAATTTCATTTTTTGTTAAATATACACACTTTATTGAGTATGATTACATATTGGAAGACCTATTTTACAAATCAAGATGATATATAGGTTCATTACAGTGAAAGCACTTCAAAGACAGGTATAATATGCTGTTTTATAATTTTTTTTGAAATGTGTCAATCTGTTTGGTATCATAAAATACCACCAACATTCACTTGCCAAGTAGTTGAGCTCAATAAAAACCTTTATCCAGTCTGCAGAAACACATCCCTCTGAATAAAATAATTGAAAGAACGTGTAGCACTAAAGTAGAGAAAGACAACAAAGATGTTCCTCCAAATCAATAGATCATCTCTCATTTGGACAGCGAAACTGAGAGAACATTAAATATCCGCAAGGGAGAGAAATAAGTGGCTGTGTTGATATACAACCTTGACAAAATGACAAATAAAGGCACGGAGACAAGCTGACTTCTGCACCACCTAACTTCAAAAACTTTAGGCCTTAAAAAGCTGACTTGGTTTTACCTGTTAATGCACAAGCTATCCATTGGAAACAGTCATTAGGTTTTCATTCAGTGATTAAATTCTATCATTTCCTGGTTCCTCAGACTGAGTGGTGGCTGCACTCAATCTCTTATTCACTTTGTCTTTCTTCTACCCACAAAGAGTCTCATATTTCCTAAACCCTTCTGTTTTTATTTTTTCATTCCATTAACTCTTTCCTTATTAATCCAAGAAGATAAGAAGACTCAAAGCCTCTTTATTTCAAGTGGAATCAGAATCCATGGAAGTCAAAAAATGAGATGGATGGAACAGGTGGCAACATCTTTCACAGACTCCAGCACTAAAATGGAAAGCCCCACTTAGAAAAATGCCGCTGACTCCTGCAAGGGCTTCTGAGCCTTACAATTGCAGCAGGTAAAGCTCTTTCAGATGAGAGGGGAGGGTAATTTTGTTGACAAGTGTTTAACGAGAAAGCAACCTGCAATTTTTATGAAAAGAAGTGGAGTTAGTTATTTTTTTTCTTTCTGGCACCTTGTTTCCTTCAATTTTTGGGGAAGATAACTCTATTGTAATCCAAAAGTCACATATGGACCCACGTAAATAGTAAACCAAAAGAATGTTAAGCCCAGATATCAGGAATAGTGAGGCACTGGCAGTCACAATAAGAAATAAAAGGTTAAAGACAGACTAGGTAACCAGATAGAGTGCAATCTCAGCACACAGGCATTTAGCTTGGGCAATTTATCCACATATGTTTGGCAAACAAACAAACAAAAGTCAGAAAAAAATTCCAACAATTTAAACAGTGTGGGTGATTCCACCAGCTATTCCCCTATAGGAACATATGCCTCAGGGTGCACTTGAGGTGGGAGGCATGAATATGCAACTCCTCAATTTAGTTTTACTTCTCTAAAGCCCCTCTGGTCTTAGCATGAGCTTCTTATCACTAAGGGGTAAATCTAGTGAAAAGATAGCCTTTTACAACAGGATGCTAAACTCCAGCTGACCACTTCAGCTAACAGGCAACTAAAGAAGCAATCATATGTTTCAATCCAGAAGAGGAAATAAGTCATTCCTGGACATACTGGGAAACCATGAGCCTGCTTCCAATATGGCACCTTCCTAGTTTCTTCAAAATACCAAAACAGAGATATTTTTTAAATAATTTTGAGTCAGAAATTATATAACTACAAGTTTTCTAGTAATATTTTTAAAAAGAAAGAAAGCAATATGGGAATTTATAACGCTAGTTTATAGGCAAAGAAATTGAGACACAACTTGGTTATGCTACTAGATCGAAGTTCAGATGTTCTAAGTAAAGAAGCCACTACAAGTACCCAAATATTTTGGGCTCCAAGTTGAGGGGTCTTTCTACCATGTCTATTTGTGTGTCCTTTATTCTATATTATAATGCAGAAATGTGTGGTCCACAGAAAAGGATGGAAAGCAGGTCAGTGTTATGACACATAACTCCAAAGTGTTCACGTGATGTTGAAAACTTGGTAAGTGTCAACTAGAGGTAGCAGGAGCTGAAGTTCTTTGGGTCAAATATTCTCATTTTATAAATAACACTTAGACCCAAGGACATAAAGAAACTTATACAAGATTAGAATTAATAGGAGCCCCCACCTCCACATTCAAACTCAACACAGAACAATAAACTTGCTGGATATTTAGTCACATAATTCGATTGCCACCTGAAACTCCTGCTGTTGACAATGATTCTTTTTCTTTCTTTTTTTATAAATAACTATTTCTCTTTTGGATGCAACTAATTCATGTTCATTGACACCGCTCTATCTTTCTCCTTTTATCTCCTAATCTTTTGCCTACCCTCTAGTTTCCTCATCCTAAGACCAAATGGGATCCACAGAACAAACACAAATAGACATGCTCAGGTTTGTAGGGAATCAGGCAAGTTACCCAAGGTAATGAGGAAGGGACAACAATTGATAAGTAGGAGGTGAACATGGAACACGAATATTTCAAAAACTGTGGAACAGAGATGAGAGTACACAAGAAACAAATCTGGCTCAGCCACAAGTGGCGTGGCTGCCAATAAAATACATTTTAAGGGATCCTGAAATATGACCCCCACTAGGAAGATACGGTTATTACTACACTACTATATCCAATAAGAAGAGATTCCTTTCTTTCATTACATTGCTAACATCCCTGGCATGATTGCAGGGATGGGGTTAGGGGATATAAGTTATTTATACCTTAGTAGGATGCAATTTAATTAAATTGCTCTCCTCCTAACACATATTTGAGCTCAGCCCCAGGAGAAGTTTAATAGCTAGTAACTAGAAATGTAAGAAAATAATTTTGAAAGGTGGGCAGTTCTAGAAAGGGCAGGCTTGCCCTGGGGAGCTGCCATCTGAGGCCTTGGCAATACAAGAACATTGGTCTGTTGGGAGGTTAAATGCAGAGATGAGACGTGAGAAAAGGAGAGGGTGTTATGGACATGGAAAAGCAGAGGAGAGGGACACAAGAAAGGCATGCCTAAGTAAGGTGCTCAATTTTCCAAGTCCCAAACCTAAGAGTGTCTTGTATTTGTTTGGAGGTTTCTGGGACTTGAAAATTTAAGGCCTCCAGCTTCTTTATTTTTCTCCTGCATAAGCTCTGTCAGGCACTTTACCCTCCCACAAAATAAACAGAAAGGTTTATGAGGAGGAGGCAAAGCAATATACTGCCAAGGAAGGCAGAGCCGCCAGACACCCACACTCACAAGTCACTCATGACACCTGCCAACTGTGAAGGAAGGTTTTTAAATTATGGTTCGGCTTTCTTGGCCTCATGAGATTTTATTAACCCCCTGTAGCAACGATTTTCATTTGAGGGCCTTACACTCTTCACTGGAGGAAGGGTATGGCTGAACCATGGTCACAGGGTCAGGGATTAGAAGCCCACTGGACCTCTCTCCATCACTTTGTTGACTGAAGAATAAGTGGCCGTTCTAAGGAGCAAGCCTGATCGTATTTCTTCTGCTTAAGATTTCAATGGCTTCTAGCAGCCTTGCAGATAAAAGCCAAGTTCCTCAGGGTGGACTGCTAAGACACAGTCATCATGACTGAGCCCTCTGAGCACCCACCCATGAGAAGGTCAATCCCGCCACCCCCCAGACTGAATTTCCTGAAGTTTCAAACAAATTAAGACATTAAGCACCCTCCAGCCTCCAAATGCTTAAGCATTCCATGTTCTCTGCCTGGAATGAGTTTCTCCTCTACATTCTCCAATTTCCAATGCTAATGTCATCCAGAGTATGTGGCAGGTAGGTGATGGGATTAAAGCAAGAGTTCAAATCCTGTCTCCTAATTCCTGGATTTCACCATGTGCAAAGAGGGAGAAAAACAATAATACTTTCTTTGTGGGATCATTGTGAAGATTAAACAAATTAACCTACATAGGACATTTAGAAGAATGCGTGGGGTTTCATGATCTGTAAATGAATGTTAGTCATGAATCTGGAATGCCTCTGCAGACCCCTTGCCGATGAGTCAATCTTCTGCTCCTCTCTGCCACCACTGTACCAAATACATACATTTGTAAACATTTGTCGCTCTTCATGGAGTATTTGTGGTCCGTTGATACTCTATTTCAGTCTCAAAAGAACTTGATTTGAAATAGTCCAGTAGTTGCAATAGTTGGATTATTTACTTATTTGTTTTTTTAGGTAATCTTTCTTCCCTCATAAGTGTGAACTCCTGAGAATGTAGATTTCACCTTATGTTTATTGTGTCCCTAGTTCCTAGGCACATATAAGTGCTCAATAAATAGACATGTTGTTCTTGACTAATTACACCCCACCTTAAATTTTTTGCCAGTTGATGCATATGAAATAGTCCTTTCTTTTTTAGCTTTGATTTTTTAAGTGTTACTAAAATTTTAAATTTTTTACATGTGCTAATATTTTATTTCTCCTTTTGTGTAAATTATCTGTTAATAATCCTTGTATTAAAATATATTTGGTAAGACAATAAAACAACAAGGGAGATTGTCATACTAAAAATGTTTTGTTAATATGCAAATAGATTACCTGGAAAATTTTTATTTCATCCTTTGTTCTTAACCATTGACTGTCTCATAGATGTATTAGGGAATAAAATTTGTTCCTTCCCTCCAACACGTATGTCTTCCTTTCTGCCTATTCCAGGGCTCAGTTCCAGTGTTGCAACCTCCAGAAAACTTTCCTGTTTTTTTCTTTCTCTATTGATTTTTCAGTCCAATTAAACTGTAGTCATCTTGGGTACAGGAACTGGATTATTATGCTTTAAAGTCTCCAGCCTCTAATATTATATTCAGGGCCAGGCTTGCTACAGGTCCTCACTGATTAGAGGATCCTACATTATCAGTTTCACTGAACGGGGTTTGGACTTGGAGAAGAGGAAGTCAAGCAGTAACTCTGTAGCAAACTCACAAGATGAAATCCATTTATTCTACAGGGCCTACCATCTGATACGCTAAAGGTCTTCATCCTATTTTATTGATACTAATCCTTCGTGAAAATAGACCAAATAGTTTTAATTCCCTAATATTTATGAGCACTTGTGCTAGAAGGAGAAAAATATTAGAACCTAGGACTATCCAAGACCTAGATATTTACCTCCTATGCAGAAGTATCTTGGAACATAAATACAGGGACAAATCCATCTGAAGCAATCCTGGTATCTTCTTAAGAATCAGCTCAGTGATCTGAGCGGGGGAAGTTAATGAGACTGATTTCTCCTGACATATTTACTGGTGGAGATGCGCCTGGGATCAGTTTACTGAGATTGGTTTGGGGACACAAACAAAGTAAACTCTTAAAGCTCTGCAGATGAATTGCCCTCCCTAAGTCCTTTAGAACACAGAATGGAGTCAAAGCTGAAGTCCGAAGTCCACAGAGGCTGCAGCTACTTCCGGCCTGCTGTGAAAGTTTTAGGTAAATTCTGGACCAAAATATTGAAATTGAATATTACAAAACAGAGAAATTGGTAAAGTTGGGAAAATCTATAAATGGGAAAATAATTCTTTCATCTGCAGAATATAGGATTACAGCAATTAGTGAATTCCTCTGTTATAAGCATTAGTTGTTAAATTATCACTCAATTGATAGAAAAGCTATGAGGTGGGGAAGAAGAGTAGACAACATAGAATTCAAAGGCACATGTTAATGAGCCCCATCACTGAAGGTAGACTCCAAATGAGTTTAGCATGTTTCTGCTGCAAAAATTAAGAGGGTCCTGGGTTCCGGGTGTACTACTACTTTCTGATGAACTTTGTGACCCTGCTATTTAATCTGTCCCTGTCTCATTTCCCTCTTTGGAATGCCCTCGTTTACTTTTAAGATCTCTTGCCTTTTATACTCCTGATGCACAATTATTCTAGGGTGGACTTAACGCAAAGCAATCCCTTTTAGTTTTGCACCTTAGCAGACATGTCTAAAATGCAAAGATGGTAACATCTGTTTTCAACTAGAAGTTGAATGATGTCATGGCTGTGTTAAGTGTTTGGAGATGTTCTAAATGCTCTGGAAAGATAAGGCAATGTCATTGTGTCCATCACTTTAAAAAATTCCAGCTTTTTAAAAAATATTTATTTATTTATTTTAGTTTTAGGTGGACACATTATTTTGTTTTTATGTGTTGCTGAGGATTGAACCTAATGCCTCTTGCTGCTAGGCAAGCACTCTACCACCGAGCCACAACCCCAGTCCCAAATTCCAGCTGTTTGAAGGGCTGAAATTTAACACTCCATTCTCATTTGGTTTGGCTTTCAGGAAAGGGCCCTAATCTTGCCTGGATTTTTCCAGAGAGATGTAAGGAGATGAGCTGGCTGGAAAGAAACATCAATTCAACAGCCCAGGCTATTTTTTACCAGCAAAATAAAGATAACATTTATAATTACTGAAGACTTGCAAAAAGCTTTTCCAATGCTGTTTTATTCTGTCTTTACCCCAGTGAAGAGTCTTATCCACCTGTTAGTGACAAGAAGCTGAAACAGTAAGAAGTTAAAATACTTCTAATAAACTCACACTCTCTTGAGAAGTCTAGAAATTGAACCTAAATATCCGGACACATAGCCTGAGATTGGTCCAGGAAATGGTAGAGCTCCTGAGGTCCACCCTTGATGGCTTATATGTTCCATCATCCAGGAAGCCCTTCTCTGCTCTCTGGTGGACACAATCAATCCCCTCTCAGGACTCCATACTTCTCCTCACAATTTTCTAAGGGAACATGTATACAAGGCTATTTACTGTTGTATTTGTCTTCCTTCTTGGACTGGAGCTTTTAAAAGTCTAAAAATGACAGTTGGAGTCATAGTCTTTGACAAAGAGGCTGATGTGAGCTAGGTCTCAGTAAATGGCCACGGAATAAAGGACCAGCAAAAGACTCCTCAAGAGTATAGAAGAGTGAGAACCAAGGTGGGCAGGAGAAGAGAGAGGAAAGTAGGGAGAGTGGAGGGCAGGAGAGAAGCAGGTTGTCGGTGCTGAGTCTGACCATGTGGCAAAGCCAAAAGCACACTGGGATTGTTTAGCTGGGTTTGCCCACCACATTCTGTTCACCATCATTAATGAGCACAGTTGAAAGATGATGTATTTGCAAACATGTCCACCCAGACACAGCAAAACCTGGCAAAAAAGGAATAGGGTGTCCTAGCATCTCTGTTAGTCATAACACCGTGGCTGTCCAGAGAGTGTTTTAGTTTTCAGAAATGAGACATAAAATAGAGTTTCATGTCCTGGAGTAGAACAATGAAGTCCAAAAATTTTACTAAAAAATGGGGAACATGGAACAACAAAGATGCTGATGAAGACAATGCCTATCATCTTGTCAAACACTTGTACTGCAAAGAAATGCAGTAAACATATATACATGTGGGTTTGTGGACATAGCCATACTAGGAGTTTTTGTAAATGAACACTGAAATCTTCATACTTGTTGTGAGCAATTAGAAAGTCCCTATTCACCGATGCTGCTTCTCCAGCCCAACCTTATGCATACTACACTGCCTGTCAAATCACAGGCACTCAGAATGTTTGAATGGCAGAACTGAAGTGTGAGTAAAAGAAATCAGTACAGTTGGACCATTAGCTTATTTGAGCAGACTTCTTGCTCTGAAAAAAAAAATGCTACTACTCTTTGTACACCTTTACTGAAGTGACATCTATCCAGTATCTCCAAACTGACCAGTCTGTGCCAAGAATACCCTACCATGTCATCTGAAAAAGATGCAGAATGAAGCACATACAATTTTATTCTGTGTATAGTCTCATACTGCTCTAGAGGAAACAATCCTGCAGATGGTCATTATCTATAATCAATTGTGTTCTTGATATGCATTCATTCAATGATTGATTATTACCTTTTGAGAGCCCACTATGTGCTAGAGCCTGTCTGAGGTGCTAGGAATAAAGTAGTAAGACAGATACAGTCTCTGCTTATATTGTAGTAGAGAAAATAGAAAAAAAAATATATCAGTTTCTTATTTCAATGTCTAACTACAAGGGGAAATTACAACAGCATTTAATTTACCCTGCATGGCCCCTTTGATACTATAAGCATATTATATATTCCTATAATTCTTTCCCCTTTATGTAAAAAAGTGCAGCTAACTTCCTTTCCCCTTTAGTAATTATGAGTGTCTTGTTTTCCTGAGAAGCAAGAAATTAAGAAATGAAGGTTGCTCAGCCTTCATGCTCTGAAACTTTGCCTTCCAAATTATCAGATGCCATAAAAGGTCTATTCTACCAATTTCACTGCTTCAAAGGGGACCCCTCCATCCTTGCAAGTGGTGGGAAATTAAGCTTTATGCAACTAAACTGCCTTAACAGCTAAAACTCACTCCTCAATGAAGCTGTAATATACATAGAACCACTAAAAACCCTCACTTATGTGCTGGTCAATTATATAGAACTTTTATTGCTTAGGTCATACACAAGGTCAAAGAGTGATCTTTTAAGCAGTTCAGCTGAAAACTACAATGGGAGGTGTATAAAGTGTGCCTTACTCAAAGATGGGCATTCTCCAGAATTTGATAATATTAGCTACCTTGTTTCCCAGAACACAATAGGTTAGAAGTGGCTTAGGAGACGGCCCAAGAGGGAGAAGCCAAGTGTAGACATAAATCAGGCAGGAAGGAGCAAGATAATAATAGCCTAACAATAATAATGATAGCAGTGAGTGGCTACAGTGTGCCAATCACTATAGTAAGGTCTTGACTGTCAGCAACCCGTGAGGCAGCTACTATTACAAGGTGCCTACTATGTACCAGGAGCAGTTATGTAATTTTTTTTTCTTACGTTTACAATAAGTTGGCATAATTTTGCGCAAGTGAAGAAACTGTGCTTTGGAGAAATTTGTAGCAAGATCCATTTACTGGCAAGGACCTCAGCCAGAATCTGGAGCTGGTCCAAAGTGAAGTGCCTGTCCATCCCAGTTTGAATAAGTATCTCGTTTTATTCCTGCTCTCCAGCTTAATTATTAATACTGTTCCTTCATTCTCAAAAGCATCCTAGTTGGGTCAATGAGTTATATGGTCCTTCTCTCCAAAGGGCACATTCTCTCTGATACAGCTAGTTATGAGTGATGAGTATTGCTTCCTCAAATGTTGAATTTTGAACATTAGAGGCAAGCATATAAAGCAGGTTTTATTTAAAAATAGTAAAACAGATTTCTCCTGGGAGGGAAAAGTGGGCCAGAGCTGGTATGCTGGTATCTCAAGAAGTGAGAGCAACCTGACCCTTTTATACATTGTAGACTTCCTTTGTTCTCCTGCTCTCTTCCCCCTTATCTCTCCCCTTCCTGCATATGTGACTAGGCCTAGGAGATGCTGGTAGGATGGCCAAAAGGTTAAAAGCATATGGGCCAGAAAGTGGGGGGAGACACAATGGTGTGGCCCAGGAGGCATTAATTAACAACTTCCTATCTAAGGTCTTTTGGAAGGGATAGTATAGGCAGGTAATCTTGGTAATCAAAGGGCTCTGGAGACATTTACATTACAATTTCCCTGGGACAGTCTCCAACTTCCCAGACCCAAACTGGGCTCCATTTTCTTGATCCAACCCAATTGCCTATCTACACTGACTGCCTGTCTTTAATTTTTGCTTCATTTCCATTGGGCCTGGAATTCAAGGAGGACAGTATAAAATAAAACATGTAAAACATTCAGAAATGTGAATGGTATATTTAGCACATGACAATGGATATTAACTTTGTGAATACTTTATTAATATTCTTAAGCTAACACTCATTCTAATCATTTTCCTCTTTGACATGTGACATTCAAGTAGAAGAAACAAGATCAAAATCCAGCCAAAATAATATTGGCACAACCATTTATAAACGCACCCAAAAATAGGTTTAAAATTCAAAACTAAAGGAATTAGCTCATTGTATAGAAAAGGAAAATGTAACCAGAGAGGTGACATGGCTTCCCTAAGACATTAAATGAACTGTATGGCAAAACAAGATATGGACTTTGAGCTTAGGACCTCCTGGTTGCGGAAAGAGGCTGAGCCTTGATGATGGAGAAAACTCATCTTCCATCCTTTCCCAGTACAACTTCAGGCAATTTTATTTCACATGTCTGAAGCTTGTTATCCTTAGTTGTTGAAAATAAGGATTAGAGTTTTCTTTTGTCAGCATATTCTGAGATTCAAAGAACATGAGAGCCACACTCATACAGTGTGTGGGGACCTGAAATGGTACAGCTGCAGGAGGGAAATCTGTCACTGTCTACTAAACTATAAAATGCACAAATCCTTCAACACATAAACTCCACTTCTAGAAATATGTCTGTTGGGAAGATATATGTTCAAGGATGCTCATAGCAGCTTTGACTGTATAAAGAGTAACAAAAATATTTAAATCTCAATCAAGAGGAAAATGCCACTATGAAAAAAAAAAAAGAAAAATTCCATACAGACAATGGTCTTTTGTAACATATTTTTAAGCAAAAAAGCATGGCATTAAATAATGAACAAAGTAGACTTTGAACACATTTATGACAAAATAGAACATAAAAATATAAATGTGTTTGTGTGTATGAAATTGTTGATAGCTACCTGTGATGGGAAATAAAAGAAATAAAGATAATTTTCACCATTGCTTCTATAAGCTCCCATATCTTAATATTTTTGTCTTAAAAACATATTCATATAGAATTTGTATAATGGAAAAAATATAAAATGCTTAGCTTATAGAGATATGGTAAATATTAAATAAATATTTCATTTTATGCTTATGCCTCTATGCTTAGTGGTATAATGTTTATTATAAAATTGCTATTACTATCATTGTCATTGCAACTTCATAAACACCTTTAGAAAACAAATATTGTAGCCAGGTCCACTATCACATGCCTGTAATCTCAGCAACTGGGAGGCAAGAGGATCACAAGTTCAAGGTCAGTCTGGCCAATTTAAAGTGAGCCCCTCAACAACTTTGTAAGATCATGTCTCAAAAACTAAAAGGACAGGGTTTTAGCTCAGGGGTAAAGCACTCCTGAGTTCAATCATCTATGCCAAAAACCAAAATAAATAATTGTTTCAAGGACTGCTCTGCCCTGTTAAAGAGCAAGCAATCCCAGGGAGCTTCAGCTCTGACTTTTCTCTTATGACCTAACTAAAGGTCTGTCTGCCTCCCACAGCCTGAGCTAAGGGATGAACAAAGGTTAATGGAAACACATAAAGGCAAGGCAGGGTAGACTCCCACACCTCTGTTTGTGGTGTCATTTGTCTCCCTGTTAAAATACAATAAGGACAATAAAAGGAAATCAGCTGTGGAAAATGAAATAGTCCTCTATTCATAAAAACAGTTCAAATGAGGAAAGCCTTTTAATGGGGATGGTACATGCAAAGGAAAGAGACACGTAAAACCCTTACTACAATTCATTAACTACAAATTATTGTAGGCAACTCAAATCCTTTCCTCAAACATGTTTATGTTCTCACTATCAGAGTGAGGATACCTTCAAGCAAAATCTCAGACTGATGTAATCTCCTGCAAAGATGGTAGACAAAAGCAAGGTTTTTTATTATAGGATATTTCCCACCATTACATGAGTCCTTGGAGGAAACACCCCCATTGCGGGTGCGCTATAGCGGACAGCATAGGGTAGGTAGGAGGCCAATTGACTCATTCTTAGATTGTATTTCTTTGCTGGGTCAACCAATTCACCTTCCAGAATGAATAAATTGATAATTTGGGGATCACCTCATTTCTGAAGATCCTTTCCTAATATGAAGATAATAATATATGCCTACTCTGTCTCTCAAAGCTATTATGATGCTTAGATGGTTTCAAAACAAGAAAAGAAATATATGGTGATTATAAATTGCTCCCTTTAAATCATTCCAACCATCCAGATGTCACACAGTCAACTCCCAATGAAAGAGTGGGCCTGTGACTTGGAAGGTGAGATCAGAAGGATTGCAAGTTTGAAGTCATCCTTGGCAACTTAGAGAGACCCTGTTTCAAAATAAATAAATAAATAAATAAATAAATAAATAAATAAATAAATAAATAGATTTTTTTTTTTAAAAAGAGTGAAACTGTTCTCAGCAATAATTGTGGACTCCTTATAAGGAAAAATAACCAACATGATTTTAGCACAAATAACCATGGCAGAGGCAGACCTCCAACAGATCACCAAGCTTTCCTTTATTCTGCAGTGGAGTCAATCAACCAGACACTAGAAGGGTTCATTTTCTGGGTACAAAAATGGCCCTCGGACACAGAGGAGTTTTATAGTCTACAAGGAGGGTGAATTAATCACTGGAGATTGAGGCAGGATGTGTTGGTTTCCACAGTCAGAAAAGAAGTTGTAGAAAGTCCGAAACTCATTGTCACTGGAAAAAGCTTAGAACTTGGTGTTCACTGCTTATCTTCTTTCTCCAGGATTCATTGTTCCCCAGAACTTCACTATTTGCTTTTCTCCTTCAGGACTCATCAGCAATGGGAAAGGGTAAAAGTGCAGGGCCCAACATTTCAGTATCGGTTTCCTCCCTGGAGAACCCATTGTGGATGGGAAGGGATGAAAGTTTGCTTTTGGTGGAGATGCTGGGGATGAACCCAGGAAGGGCTGAAGTTTGCTTTCTTTTCTTGGGGTCCATTGTTACGGGAAAGGATTTACTGGGAGAGGTTTAATGTTTGGCTAATTTCCCTCCCTCCTCTCTTCTGTTTTCCCTGGGGACTGTCTTGTAGGAATATTATTTTCCATAACCCTTAACCCTTCACTTCACTATCACCCTATTTTTTTCCATTCCTCAATTCGCATCATTTTAAATTAACAGTATGTTGGACAACTTTTTATTTTTATCCTGCTGTTTTTCATTCAAAGGACTGACATCCCAACCCTAGATCAAAATGTTGGCAGACTCCTTTCTGTTGAAATTGACCTGTTGCAAATCTGTTTTTAGGTTCTGGGCTTCCAGTCTTAATGTACTTATCTCCTTCTATAGAGATCTCACCCCTCAAGGGCTAAGACCTCATAGTAGGTCACTGCTAGGCCTCACATCTCATCTAAGAAAATGTTCTTGCCTTCCTTACCTGTACACTCTGATGGGACAAGTTAACCTCAATACAGCCTTCTAACCATCCTACCACAAAAACAATAGGGAGCCATTTTCTGTGACCTACAATTACAGCTAACATCCTTGAAAGCTATCCTAGTAGTCCCATTGGAATTTGAAACATCCCCTGTTTAAGCATTGACAGATCCAGCCCAATCTCACTCTTCTTTGAGTCTGTCCACAGTTCACATTCCACAAGGTAAATGAGAACTTACATTCCAAAAAAGGACGCAGCAAGGATTTTAATGAACAAGGGAAGTTTCAGTCTTGTTCTCTAAATCAGACTAACTGAGGCATGAGAGAATGATACTCATTTGACAAGGATTTTTATCACAAAGCATCAAAACCAAGAAGTCTGCACAAGGAAGGGCTGCGGTAGGTCTGTTTCAACTCTGCTTAGCATTCAGGGGAACAGCACTTTCTCTTTTGATTCAGGTTTTACTAAGAAAATTGGACCGAATCTAAAATTCCCATACTGAGTTTCTTCTTCAGGGGCAGGTTGGGGCCTGCCATCCCCACAGCAGGATGAACCAGGTCAAATTTCAGTAATCTTCCACATCTATGCTCTCATTCTACCACAGTCTTGCTGTTAAACAATGTAAATTAGCATCAAATATCTTAACTGAAAAGTGTTTAAGTGATGTCCTGTATTAACCCAGTCTCCATATTTCCTTGAATAGCAAAGTAAACTCTATTTTGTAAATTAGGAGTTTAAATCATCAGCAGGCTATCAAATGGACTATGGATGTGTTTTTTGACAAAACACCCCCACACCCAATAAAACAAAACAGAAAAGAACAGTTCAACCCTCAGGAAAAACTGCTTTATAGATTCAGATAGTGCCTGACTGGTTATGGCTAAATCTTTCACCTATGATGGGTGTCCATTGCATAATTATAAAATAAGCAGGTTGAATTTCATAATCTCTAGGATTACTTCCACAACTAGAATTCCATTATTCAGTCAGATGCTGATTTATCTTTTTAAAATTTATTTTGCAATTTGTTTATAAGTTAGGTGTTTAAGAAAATACAGGATTGGCGGTCCCCATTGTAGCCTTGGCTATCCATCTATTTATGAGAACCGGGGTTCAGGTAGGACCAAGCTGAGATTACATTCAGGAAATCTAAGGTAGTCTATAAAAATAGTACATTCATGACTTTAATTTCCTAAGGGTAATCTGTATCAATTTTGTGTGCTTGTTTAAGGTTATGGTGAGCAGGCTATACCCTACTCTGAATTTCTCCATGATATATAGAACAGTAGTTCTCAGATTATTCTTAAACCTGTGCTATTCCTCTATAGAAAGTAGTAGTTTGCCATATGCTATTTTATTTTGAGGTGAAGTACTGAGTTAGAACAACTTTATACCTTGTTTGTACAAATAAAAAATCACAATCTGACTAGCACAACCCTAAAGGCACAAACTGATAATTATTTGTGCTAATAAAAACCACCAACTGTGAATTTACCATATTAATCAGAAGCACACCGATACATGGGCGTATCAAACTCTTAGAGGAAAAACCAGACCCATGAACTTATTGATTATACCAAAGCACCAAATGAAGCAACCTCATCACTTGAAGCTGAGCTGGAACCCATGACCTCCTTATGTTGACACCTGGTCACTCATCATGATTCTTGCCCTGGAAAATTGTGACATCAATGAAGCTCCAAATCTCTGTCCTCAGGCTTCAGCAGAATGCAGTTTTTCCTGCCCTTGACAACCACACACAGCCCACTCCAAATTGACATCTCAAGCTGACACTTTGAAATTGCTGTCTGTCTGGACCTTGTCTTAGAACGAGTTATTGCCCTTTGACAACTCTGCACCCTGAACAAATTCTTCCCCTGGTTTGAAACCTTATCTGACACCCACAGTAACTGTATTCATCTATGTTCTCTGCCTTTGCTCTCAGTTCAGCCTCCTGAATCCCTGTGCCCACCTAAACCCTTTCTTTAGATTTTTTTGAAATACACACACACACACACACACACACACACACACATATATATATATATATATATATATATATATATATATATATATATTTATATATAAAATATATATATTTCATATATGTATTATATATAAATATATATAGTGCAAATTTTGTCATGTGTATTTTACCACAATAAGAAAAGAAATTTGAAACTCACTGAAGTATTTTTAACTTCAGTTGTCTCCTTTTATAGGCTTCAAGTGATGAGGTTGCTTCATTTGGTGCTTTGGTATGATCGATAAACTTGTGGGTCTGGTTTTTCCTCTAAGAGTTTGATATGCCCATGCATCCATGTGCTTCTGATTAATATGGTAAACTCACAGTTGATGGTTTTTATTAGCACAATTAATTTTCAGTTTGTGCCTTATGGTTGTGCTAGGCCAGATTGTCATTTTTTATTTGTACAAACAAGGCATAAGGTCGTTCTAACTCAGTTCTTCATCTCAAAATGAAGTAGCTTATGACAAACTACTGCTTTCTATAGGGGAATAGCACAGGTTTAAGAATAATCTGAGAACTACTATTCTATATATCATGGAGTAACACAGAGTATCTTGCTCTCCACAAGATATATCTTAAACAAGCACACAAAATTGGAACAGATTACCCTTAGGAAATTAAAGTCACAAATGTACTATTTTTATAGACTATCTTAGATTTATTGAAAGTAATCTCAGCTTGGTCCTACCTGAATCCCTATTCTCATAAATAGATGGATGGCCAAGGCTACAATGGGGAACACAAACCCTGTATTTTCTTAAACACCTAACTTATAAACAAACTGCAAAATAAATTTTAAAAAGATAAATCAGCATGTGACTGAATAATGGAATTCTAGTTGTGGAAATAATCTTAAAGATTATGAAATTCAATGATATATTTGTACAAACAAGATATAAGGTTTTTCTAACTCAGCTCTTGACCTCAAAATGAATAACTTATGGCAAACTACTGCTTTATAGAGAGAGGTAACACAAGTTTAAGAATAAACGTGGTAGGCCTTCTAAAGGCATTTAGGCTATGAGGTATCCATCCCCATGAAAGAAATCTTTTTTTCATAGTAGTGAGTTGTTTATCCTAGTATTTTTAGCTTTGCTTGTCATTCTACAGCTCACATATTACTGTTTACTGACTTGATTCTTTATAATAGATTTTGGAATTCTGAGCAATAGGATAATCATCTTGGAAATCACCTGGATCATTGTTTTCTCAGGGTAATGAAATTAGAGATGAATTCCTCTCTTCTTTATATTTCTTCTGAAATACATATGCATTCTTCTTTGAAAAAAATCTTAGCACTATTTTTAAAATATTGGGAATATCTGTGATTAGAACTTTTGAGTTAGGAATCATAATTCATATGGAAGAAGACCCCAAGCTGCCAAATCAATCTTTAGCAAAAAGCACAAAGCTGGAAGCATCACAGTACCTGATTTTAAGACACACCACAGAGCCATTTTTGTGAATCTGAGAATATGAACCATATAGGGACATTGCATTAGCTGCACTTTTCTATGTCACTGCAAAACATGCCTTCACATTTATGGTTCATTTTTGAGAGGAAGCATTTTATATTTATTCTGACTTTCTTATATAAACTACATTATTTGATTTCTAAAATTCTTATTTATAGATGTATTTCAGAAATTCATTCATACATACATTTCTACAAGCATCTATTAATGAAAATATAAAAAAGGTAATAAAGTTAGAAAATTCTCATTTTGCAACCTTTAAGAAGTAAAAAAGGATCTAGTCATTAACCATGAATAGGTGTTAAAAGAGAGACAACCATAAAGTAAATATCTAATAATAGAAAAATACAATAACATTTATCATGTAGCATTGACACCAAAAACCTACCTAAATATTATTAAATCACTAGGCCCAATACCCAGTTTACAATTAGAAAAAAAAAATAGAGACTATGAGAACATGTCTAGCAATACATTAAGATGTAGCCGTCTAAATCTTACTATAGAAAATTCTTTAGGATTTAAATTATCAGTTTCTATATACAGTGCAAAGTATTAAAATATTTTAGATATCATTCATGCATAGTGATACAAAATTATATTTATAAGGAAATTTGAAATTTGAACAATGGCAAATTAATTGACAATATTAAGATCTTCTTTTTACTTGTACAATGCTATTGTGGCTAATTAAAACTTATTATCTTTTTGAAATGCATTCTAAAAATGCTTACAGATGAAATAATCTGGTTTCTGAACTTTGCTTCAAAAACTCCTCCATGAGGGTAAGTAGAGAGAGGTATTGATGAAACTATATTGGTCATGGGTGTATAATTTCCCAAGCTGAGTAGTAAATACATTGGAGTTTATTTTACTATTTACCTCTGCATGCTACTTCTGTAATGCAACAGTGCTGGGAGGTGGTGGAGCTTTTAAAGGCTTTTGGGCTGTGAGGTATCCATCCCATGAAAGGATTCTTTGTTTCATGGTAGTGAATTAGTTTTTGCTGGAGTGGAGTTCAGCCCACCACTTTTCTCCATGAGCCCCTCACCAAAGCTAGATGCCAGAACCATGTTCTTTGGCTTCCAGAATTGTGATCAAAATTAAACACTTTTGTTTTTATAAACGTCCCACTTTTAGATACTCTGTTAATAGCAACAGAAAATGTACTAAAATGTTTCATATGATTGACATTTTCATAATAATACTTAAAGAAAACTATTTTTAAAGAACAATTTAAGGGTGAGAAGGGGAAATTGGATTGTTTGGGGTTTTTTAGTATTTGGTTTGTTTTTATTCTTTTTGGTTTAAAGAATATGCAAGACATATTTTATTCTAGAGTAAAATTGTCTAACCAGGTGCCTCAGTTTACCACTATCAGTCTATAAACTGAAAGAGTAATATTTTCATAATGGCCTTCCTGGAATTGAAGAGATTTGCTACATCAGAACACTCTTCACAATCTGTGGACTGAGGCTGTGTAGCTCTTTTATAACTAGGAAGAATCTATGAAATGGCAGAATTTACCCAATTTTACAACTACTTTTGAAAAATTTTAACATTCCATATTTTAAAGTATATTAGTACATCTGACTTAAAGTTGGAGTGTAAACTGCATCGGGTTGTAAGCAGACTTACAGTGTAATAAAAATGTGCAGAAGCTCTGGACAGTGGAATAGCTCTCTGAATCTCATTGAAGTGTGCTGTATCATCAATTGTGAGCATAAAACAGCATGTTCAAGGATCTGTCAAAGTAGAATATACAGACTTTTTTTCCAGGACAAACAGATATACCCTTACATGTATAGAAAATATAAAAATGTTTTGCAACTATAAATCAGCATTAAATTATATTATAAACCATCATATACTGACAAAAATAGATCTTTTTAAAGTAACCATAGTTGGAGTAATGTTATTCTGAGATGAATGAATGCTCATTGTTAGATAAAGTGAGTAAATTACATTGCTATTATTAAGAACTAGGACTTTGGGCATAGAATAAATGAGATATGTATGGAGATAGAAATATATAGATATCTCTCTGTGTGTGTGTGTGTGTGTGTGTGTGTGTATATATATATATATATATATATATATATATATATATATATATGTATATATATTATAGTTTTTCTAGAAAACCTAGAATCCTAAACTTGAATATGAAATATCAGTATGAACTCTTACATGAATAGATCATGGAAGTTGATGCACTGATATGGGTTAAGTGGATGGTAACTGTAGGCATTTAGGATGTGGCTGGAGGAAGTAGGCCACTGGGATGTGCCTTTGGGGTTTATATTTCATTTCTAGTGAAATATTTCAGAGCTTTTTGTTTTTTTGTTGCCATATCCTGAGCTGTTTTTCTCCTCCATACAATTCTGCCATGATATTCTTCCTCATCTTGGGCCCAGAGATATGGAGTTGGCCGTGTGTGAACGGAGACCTCTAAAACCACCAGTCAAAATAAACTTGTCTTGCTCTTTTTCTTGTCAGGTCTTTTGGTCACAGCAACAACAAACTGCCTGAAACAGAAATTATTATCCTATTATATGTTGATCAAATACACCCTAAGAGAAAAGTTTAACATGCTGAAAATCAGTGGCTTTTCTTAGACCCATCAGAAAATTTAGATCTTAATGCAAATTGCTACCCTGACTCCAGAGAGAGACCTTAATGCAAAGATTCATACCCCATATCTGCTTCCTTGGAGCAATAAACAGGTAGAAATATTTAAATGGTAATTTTGAATAATTGCTTGGCACCATGAAACTAACTTGAGAGTTACAAACTCTTGGAGGTTGCAACTTTAGGTACATCTCTACACTTTATTATTTGTTGCTACGGGAACATGTCAATGTTTTCATAATGAAGCCACAATGATGCCCTAAGGTAGCCACTGTGAAATACACCCATAGCCTTCTCCATAACTAAGGCCTTCCTCCATGACCCAGGAGTTTCCAACATGAGAAAGCTAGAATGAGCCAAGTGGTCATGCATTTGAGTTGGTGGCACCAGCTTGTACTCATGTTTACCTTCATACAGATACATATGGTTATATATGCAAATATTTCTGGATACCTGTGTAGACTTGGGCTAGTATATATATATATATATATATATATATATATATATATATATATATATATATATATATATACTTGCTCTGTTAGTTGAGAGGATCTAGAAGCAACAACATCCCATTAACGAAGAGAACATTTTTAAAACCATTCTCGAAAAGCAGAAACCAGGGTTTTGGGTTTTTTTTTTTTTTGTTGTTGTTGTTGTTGTTTATTTGTTTGTTTTTAATGGATAAGAAAAAGATAAAAAATGGCTGATTCTAAGGTTAAGCCAGGAAACACATAAGATGAACCTGGAGCACATAGTACCAGAAAATATGAAAATGTTCATAACAAGAAAAACAGCAACAAATGTGAAATGAAGAATTATATAAAAGGAACATGGGAATAAACTAAAATAATTTGAACAAAAAATAAAGGAGTATTGAACAATAACCCAAAGTATAAAATAAATATCTATAAATTCATACTGATGTAAACAAGTATTAGAACATGGAAATAACTTAGAGAATATAAACACATTTTCCATACTGAAGAATTCCAAGCAATATTATATAGATATTTCCCTCTCAAGGGTGTAAAGAATAACTCCCACTCCTAAATATGGACAATATATAGTGATTTCCTTTCATAGGAGGAAATAATATAGAAATGGGGAACATAATAATTTTGCAATAGGAGCTTTATGAGCATTACCTTTCTTTGATGACTAAGGTCAACATCAATTATGAGTTATGTTGATCACATATACCATTGATGAAATATGGTGGAAATAGCACTTTATCTCTGTGTTCTTTCTCTTAAAAACATATAACCCCAGTCCAATCATTAAAAAAAAATATGAGACAAACCCCAAAAAAGGACATTCTACAAAACACCTGACCAGTAATCCTCCAAAATGTCAAGGTCATGAAAATCAAAAATCTGGGAAATTGTCACAGCCAAGAGGAACCTAGCAGACAGAATGATTAATATGGTATCCTAGATGGAACCATGGAACAGAAATGGGAACAGTAGGTAACACTAAAGAAATCAGAAAAACATGGGGACTGTTAGAAATAATGCCTACCTATAAGATGGTTAATTGTAACAAAAAATAATGCAAAAAGTTAATAATAGGAAATATTGGTTATCTAGTTCATAGGAATTCTGTTCACTAATTTCATACTTCTTAAAAATAAAGTTATTTAAATTTAAATATTTAAAGAAATAATGATTGAAACTTCCTATTTGATGAAGACAATTAATCCACAGATCCAAAAAGTTTATCGAAATCCACAAAAGAGCAAGGAGATCAACACCAAGATGAAGTGCAGAAGGAGAATCTTGAAATCAGAGCAAGAAAAAAAGAATCATTATATATAAAGAATCATTGATAATATTTAAGGTTACCTTGGATCAAAACAATAGAAGTTGAAAAGCAGTAGAGGACATACCCAAAGTGCTTTCAACCAAGGATTTTATATAAAGCAAATTCTATTATTTGAAATTGAAGGCAAAATAAAATACAGTTCCAAATATATGAAGATTGAGAGGAATCATTTCTGGCAGATCCACCTCACAAGATATACTAAATAAAGTTCTTTAGGTTGAAAGAAAATAATACTGAATGGAAATTTAAATCCAATGAAAAAAATAAAGAGTCATGAAAAATATAAATATTTAGGTAAATAAAAGACTACATAGGTATATATTTTTCTAATTCTCATAATTAAAAATAAGATTGACTGTATTTGGAAGTCCATGACATATATAGAGTGAAAATGTATATGAAAATAAGAGTATAAATAAGAAATGTAAAGAAAGTAAAATACTTTATACAAAGTCATGTTTTACTGGAATTAAGTCAATATTTACTTGAAGTATATTGTGACATATTAAGATCTATAATATAATCACTAGCAACTATTAAGAAAATAACTTGAAAACACACTTTTAAAAAATCAATAGATTGCAGAAGAGATGTTTATAGAAATATTATAATTCCTAGCAACTACTAAGAAAATAACTTCAAAAACATACTTTTAAAAAATCAATAGATTGCAGGAGAGATGTTTACAGAACTGGGCTTCTATGAGTAAAAGAGGAAATCTCACAGATAATTAGAAAATATCTGGAAGTAGTGCTAATGAGAGGGTAAAAGCCTAGAATATTAAAGACCTGCGAGCAGCACTTAATGATGGTTAAGTCAAATGACTATAATAGGCAGCTGGTTTGGAATGGCAGCCAGGTCAGGGATCACCTATGAAGATGGTAATAGAATACAGAATTCCTTCGAAGAGGATGGCTAGCCATTAGGGCAATTGCTCAACAAGTAATAATGAGAAGAGATGGAAAACAGCTGAGGTCATCTACCAACATGGAAAGTCATGATAATTTGACAATTTTCTCACCTAAATCAATTCTCAGACTTTGAGTTCATCAACTGAAAGAGAAGCCAGGTCCTGCTAAAGAAGAACCCAGTAACATCATGGGAAGTGAACACAATAGTGTTCTCTACAGTCCCTCTCAAGTGGGACTCTATGACCCTTTCCTTAAATAAACATGTCCCAAAGAAGGAAAAAAATAGCCATATATTTTAAAAGCGATTTTATACAGAAGTTGAGAATTGATGTTGAAAGGACTAGAGTCCTTTTAACTTTTTCTTTTTTTTTCCTCTTGTAGAGGGTATCAGGGATTGAACTCAGGGGCACCACCACATCCCCAGCCCTATTTTGTATTTTATTTAGAGACAGGGCCTCACTGAGTTGCTTAGTGCCTCGCTTTTGCTGAGGCTGGCTTTCAACTTGTGATACTCTTGTCTCAGCCTCCCGAGCCACTGGGATTACATGTTGAGTGCCACTGTGTTCTGACTAGAGTCCTTTTAGTCCCTTGTTAGTAAATAGGGGGCTCAGATAAAAAATGGAGTATTTTCCCAAGTCTCTCACAGTGTGTTCAGTAGATCCTTGGGCCTAAATGGGTTACTACTTCTTAGTTCCAAATGTATAATTAAAAGGGATACATATGCCAGTTCAGAAACCTAGTCTTTTCTCCTTGACCTAAAAAATAAGAGTTAATGTAGTAAGAAAAGTCAAATGTATGCACCTGGAACTTCTTCCTCTCATCAAGATAGGAGATTGCTTAAAAACTAATATTGTATTCTGGGGTGGGGGGTGGAAATATGATTACTGCTGTTTTCAAAGACAAAAAATTAAGTGATGCTGAGGATAGAACTGGCCACCATATACTCATGTTATTAGATGCACCAATTGAGAAATTTGGGTTGACTCATCAAACAGCCTATCATAAAGTGGAATGGGCATGTCATAAATTAGGCCAGAGGAAAGCCAGAGGAGACATGGCCTTAGGAGATAATCCCTGTGACTAATTGATGGAGGAAAAAGAAGTCCTAGCTTAGTTCATGGATAAATTAGCTTGGGATATAGATACAAGATAAAACCAGCTGTACATGGTGGCTCACACCTGTAATCTCAGTGGCTTGGGACACTGAAACAGGAGGATCACAAGTTCAAAGCCAGCCTTAGCAAAAGTGAGGTACTAAGAAACTCAGTGAGACCCTCTCCCTAAATAAATGACAAAATAGGGCTGGAAATGAGGATCAGTAGTCGAGTGCCTCTGAGTTGAATCGCCGGTACGGAAAAAAAAAAAAAAAAAGATAAAACCAGACTATTTCCTCATGGCAGCCCAACTTGAGAGTGGATCTGAAAGAAAATGGCAAAATAAAGCCTATCCACAGGAGAGATTTGGGTGGAGTGGTCTGCCATTCACTTTGTGTAGAAAGTGAAGTGACCCAAATTAAGCATATACATGTACTCATGTGAGTTGGTAAATGACTTGCCTTTTTGGTCTGCAGATCTTGAGGGTGCAATATTGGAAAATCAAGTATAAGAATATCTGGGAAAGTGGAAACTATTAGATCTAGGAGAGTTTGCACAGAGTGAGAGAATGTTTGTGTTGTGATTTAATGCTCCACAGAAATCATCAACTGTAAAAAAAATTCAGATAACTAAATGTAGATGATGTTGTCACCAGATTGTGTCTGTAAGCCTCTCTCTTCTCAGATATCCAAGGACTTATGAAATGGAATCAAGAATGAATTAACCAAAGTGGCATACACAGGGGAAATGCATAGCTCCCAGCATGATCTAAGACTGATTCAGTTATTAAAAAATGTCCAATCTCCCAGTTACAGAGGCCAATGTTGATGCCTCAGAATTAAACCAACTCTCAAGTGGATTAGTATATCACTCAGCTTGTTCTCACAGTGACAAAAATTCCCAACAGGAACATCTTAGAGGAGGAAAAGTTTATTTTGGCTCACAGCTTCAGAAGTCTCAGTCCATGATCAGCCAACTCCATTACTCTGGGATAAATATCATGGCAGATGGCCATGGCAGAGAGACACTGCTCCACTCATAGTCACCAGGATGGGGGGGGTGGGAAGGGGCCTTAGGGAAGATGAACCCTTCCAGGGCATGCCCCAGTTACCCACCTCTTCTAGCCATGGCCCATCTGCCTACTGTAACTACCACACTATAAGTCGATTCAAACTAGGACTCACTGATTGCATTTAAATTCTCACAATCTAATCATTTTAAGTCTGACTATTCCTGCATTAACACAGGAACTTCTGAGAAATATCTCATATTCGAAGCATAAGTTGATTATAGTAAACCTTCTACCTTGAAAAGAGCAAATTTTTACCGTCATTACTCATATTCCAAGTATGGGTTTACCTTTTCTACCTACAATGCCTCTGAAAGTACTCATAGGTCTTTCTCCCAACTGAGACCCAGTTCTCAAATGTTTCCCTCTGTTTCTGCCTGTGCTATTTTTAATAGGTTAATTGCTTGCTAATATTAACTAGAAATGCATAAAACCCTCTCTTGCCAAACATTAACTAGTCCTAAGTAATGGGAGAAGGTCATACCAAGAAGGGTGCTTGCCATAACCACTGGCCACAACAAGTACCAGACCCAAGCTATTCTAATCAAAACAAAAACCTTGATCCTGATGTCTTCTTCTGTGCCATTGAGATGCTACTCTTGCCATCCTATGTGAACTATTTGTATTAGTTTCCTACAGTTGCCATAACAAATTGTCTCAAAATGAAAACTTCAAAAAACAGAAATCTATTATTCTATAGGTATAAATGAATTACAGTAGATGGGGTAGAGAGAGAAGATGGGAGGGGAGGGAAGGGGGGATTGTAGAGAATAGGAAAGGTAGCAGAATACAACAGTTACTAATATGGCATTATGTAAAAATGTGGATGTGTAACCGATGTGATTCTGCAATCTGTATTTGGGGTAAAAATGGGAGTTCATAACCCACTTGAATCTAATGTATGAAATATGATATGTCAAGAGTTTTGTAATGTTTTGACAACCAATAATAAAAAAAAGATTACAAATCTAAAATGGCAGTTTTAGTTCCTTTTAGAGGCTCTGAGGGAGAATTCATTCCATTCCTCTCTCCCAGCTTCAAATGGCTGTTGTGATCCTTGGCCATTCCATGGTTTAAACACACATCATTCCAGTCTTTACATCTGTCTTTACATTGCTTTCTCCTCTCTGTCTTCTCTCCCTTTCTTGTTTTTGAAAATGACATTTCTCTTTGGATTTAAGGCTACCCTAATCCAGGATGATGGCTTTTGCCTACTCACATTAGGTTCCTTACACTTCTCTAGGCATGTGGTGGTGTGATCAGGAAAGGCACAAAAATATTGTTAAGTGTGAGTGGGACACAGTGTCAACCAACCCTCATTCATTGGTTTCTGGATCACTAACTCTCTCTAGGAGGAGATCTTCCCATAGCAAGTGCTAAGCATATTTGTTGATGCTATATATATGTGCTAATTCTGATTGGATAGAATTTGTTGAGAACAATTATTCAACCTTATACTGGCATATCAAATTGTTTATAAAACTGTTTAAAACTCAAATATTTCTTTATTCCTTCCCATGCCTTTAAACACCCTTGTCATATAGGTTGGCCATCTTTGTATTTTCAGGGGCCAAGTATCCCAATTATTGACTCACAATTGCCTAGGTTCCTCATGACCAGATGGATCCTTCTCCTAATTCGCAGAAGGATGTAGACAGAGTTTCCTATTCTGAGAGGACCCATCCTCAGCTATTTGTCCTTTTTGTGTCCACTCATCCATAATCCATCTTTTTAGATGGTAAGCCTCTTATATTAAGTAGCATCATGTCGTGTACATTTTAGTTGTTTGATAAATGCTAACTGAATAACTGGATAGATAAATGAAATAAGTAAATGAACAAACCAACACATAAAAAATATGTCCCATCAAAATAGAGGTAAATCATTTTCTGTATAAAGCGATGATGATGTCAAATCATTGCCCCATGGAGAGTACAGGACATGAATTCATTAAATTGATGTTCTACTTGGATGGAGGCCACTTTCCAAATAATTAAGTCCAACTCCCATTATGAGTACTTGGATATGCTGGTGTCATGCTGTGTCTGCTGTAGAAAGCAATTGTTATGAGCGCCAAAAAAGAACTGCTATGAAACCTGATGGGACCTTAGCTCTATCCAGTTTCCAGATTTTAAAGTGATTGCTTGGGGTTTCTACTATTTCCCATACTCATTACACTTTTTGTCACCAGAATAGATTTATGTGGTGCTATATTCTGCACACATTACAATGTTTGTCAAGATAATGAATAGTCAGAAAATTTGAATTTCCAATACAGTTGGTGAATTATGAAAGTGTGTCTTAAAATGTTTCTTTTCTGTGCTCATTTACCCAACAGGTTTGGCTTTCCCTCCCCTCAAAAGCCTAAAACGTTCCCAGGAAGAAGTCTGAGAGGTCAGCAAAGCAAAGATTAGCATATTGAAAAGGTCACCATGGCCAAGGCCCTTCTTTAATTCACACCACATATTAGATATTAAAATTCTAGGTCTTTACTCTTATGACAAATGAGAATAAAAAATAGCATAAAATTAATCGGTAACACTTTTTAAAGTGACAAATGGCTATTAATTTCTTTAGTATTCATTACAATAACATTAATCATGGAAAACTCTTTGAATGTGAAAGTAGCTTTTATGTGCAGTTCCATAGGAATTTGGTGGTAAGTTAGCATTCATTAATGTCCATTTATAATGAAGTATTTCTACTATTCTGTGACAAAACCTGTAATAAGCAAAAGACATAAAGTCTGTGCCCTCTGTTGACTTTACATTTCAATTGTGATGCCAATTTATGTGTTTAGTTAAAACTAAAATTCTAAGTGGTCTCCCGATTATTATGTCTAGTCTTCCAGAGCCCAACGATCAAAGAATATGAAAAATCAAGAGGATTCTGGGTATGAAAGGGCACAATATATGTTTAAAATTTGAAGGCATCATTTCAAGTGAGTTTTTATGTCAGCTATAGGTTACTTTAGGCAACTCAATGACACTGAATGTAGGATTGAGTCTTCATAGAGGTATGCAGCTTGATACTATTCCACGCTCAAACCCTATCCTTATTCCTGGCTTATAATCTTGATGGAAGTAGCTAAAATGGATGAATAATAGCCATTCTGGTGTAATATGAATGGAGAAGATTAGAAAACAATGGATAAAGTCTGGTAAAACACAAAAAATAAAACCCACTCCACTGGAGTAACAGTCAACTCCTTAGTGATAATAATATTACATTATCAACAACGGAAATAGTAATATCTCATCAACTATTAATGGACACTTAGTCCATGCTAGGCCCTGCTGTAAGAAATTAACATCATCAACAAATTTAAATCCTCTCAACAACCCTAGGAAGCAGCACTATTGTCACTATTTTATACAGATGAGGAGGGGGAGATAAGGCAAGTAGCCAGCAGCTGGCACAGCTAAGATCCGAAGCTTGCCAGTCTGGCACAAGGGTCTGCCCCCTGAGGAATTATGCTTTGCTACCTCTTGTTTTGCCAAATGGGTTGTTTACAAGAATATTCAACAAGACGGTAGAACAAAATAACAGGACTAAAACCTAGAAATTTTTGAAAAAGGAATTCAGTTCCCTAAGGATTCAAAGATAATGAGAAGCATGTTTCTCCAATGCAGAGCTTTTCAACAAATATATGCTGCAACAGGTACCATGAATAAGGATTGCCTTTAGCTGCAAGGCAACCAGATGGGGTCTAGGGTAGCCAAAGCCAATAGGTCAGTTGCAACCCTCATCTGTCTCTCACAGGCTCCTTGGAGCATATTGGAGAGAAGCAGGGTAATACACACCCTCAAGTCACTGGCAAGGTAAGTAATGTCTCTCTCATTGCTGCTCTTTGCTCAGTACGGCTTAATGCACAGAGGGTGTACTATCTGCAATACCCTTCTTTGCAGCCAGCCTGAAAAACACTGTGTGGCTGCTGAAGTGGGGAGATGAGCTAACAAACTTCCAGAGGCTGTTATCTTATGGATCATCAAGGAGCACTTCTGTCTAAAGCCCGGGACATAGCCAGTGGGGGCCCAAATGCAAGGCTCTGGTGTGCCAACACCAGACTGTTACCTTTAATACTTTCCTTCCTATAGGTTGAAATTTCTGTGAATATGCAGCCAGTGTGCCCTTTTATTAGCACCCATGCTATCTGCAGTGTGACAGCTCTAACAATTTATGCATAGTCTACAAATTAGAACTCCACCATAATTCCTAAATGCTTGATATGGAAAAGTTCAATTAGATTTGAATCTTTTCACATTATCACAAAAATGTCAACATCAATACATGAAAGGAAAGGAAGAGCTGTTAGAGCCTTAAATGTAATTGTAAATGTTGTAAAGTATAGAAAAATAGCAAAAAAAATGGCTTTAAGGATTTTTTTAAAGTCATTTGTGGAATAAAGTTTCTTCATTGACAGAGGTAAGTGTGAATTTGAAGGCACCATTAAAAACTCTTTATCAGAAATAGCATGTAATCATTTCAAGCATTAACCCTTCCCTTCATGGAAGAGAACTCGTTTTTCTCGATAGAGTAAATGGAAAGAATGTACCTGGATTTTTAAAATATGTATTATTTACTGCCTTCTTTCATTGTTTGTATTTATTGTTCTTGTAATTTTATAGTATAAAGAAAAGATAATGACTGTTTTCACCAAGCCTTATAAAAAAATTCCCAAAACGTCTTCAGCATACACCAGAATGCCATACAAATATTCTTTCAAAAAGCCAGGAGGCCTTTCTCTGGAGGGTGCCTGAAAAAGAAGACATGGCAGACATGAGTTCACAAAAATCCAGAGCAAAATCATCCTGAGGGGGAAAAAAAATAAAAAAATAAAAGAGCTTTAAAGTCCTCCTGCCTTTCTAAATGTTTTAAAATATTTATCAAGCCCATGAATACTTTCTTTAAAAATGGTAAATTCTCCTTAGATTAAAAAGTAAACTGAGCTGAAACAAAGAAATGAGGTCTTGAATTTGACAGGGCAGGGGACATTGCCTGGAGCCTGACAAAACCATCTCTTTGAAGATACTTGTGATGCACATGCAAGCACCTGGCACCTGCGCTGGCTGCAAGAGAAGCCTTTAATTTTGTGCTAACTCCCAAATCCCTGCCTTCCAACAGCTCTGTCTCCAGCATCACCACCTTGGTTGCCCTTAGCAGCCAAACAAATGAATATGTGTTTGGGGCTGCTCAGAATAAGAGCCACCCACAGGGGAAGGAGAGCAGGAGGGGTACCCCTGCCCCTTGCTTCTACTTTCTCTTTCATAGGCAGAGGCCATTGCCAATGCTGAAGTCCCTTTGGATTGAGAGCTTCTAGTAGGGGAGGAGTCTTTTTTTCCCATAAAACTTAATGAAAAGGTCACATGACATTTATATTACCTTTGCCAAGTACTTGCTGAATTTTATTGGAGAAAATATTCAACCATATTGAAACTCGGTCTCTTCATCTATAAAATGGAGATAGACTTACCTATGTATGTGCTCTTTGTAGACAGTCATGAAATAATGTTCATTAGGTCTAGTACTTCAAGGCCTGCAATACATGACAATTAGTGATGGCTCTTGAAATGAATTTTTAAAGGTATTATTTGTAGTGCTAACTAGCTTCAAAAGTTCTATTCCCACCTGGGCCGATTCTTCCTAAGATAATGTATGTGTAAGTAAATGTAGGACTTTCTCACCAAAACAGTGGGCTTTGCTATTCTCTCCCTTAGGTCTAACAGTTTTAGATGAGTTTATCAGCTAGTTTCTTTTCCCTCTCTTCTTCGTGTCCTAAGATGATAAGGCCATAAAAACCTGTCTACAATATCAGCTTTTCTTTTTCTCTTAAGTGGATTGGATTGGGCACATGCGAATGCTCTAATGTATTCTTGAACCTGCAGACTCCTTCGCCAAACTTAGTACAAAGTTAACCAAACACTTGATCTAGAACCAATGGAAAAAAAAGAAAAAAGAGACAGAACCAACAAACTTTTCTTGCTAGTTCATTCATTACTCATAGATGTTGCCTTATTGCTTTTTCTTCACTGGCAGAGGGGCAAACAAGTTCCCTTGAATCTTTTCTATAAGGACACTAATCCCATTAGTGAGAGCACTGTCTTCATGTCCTGATCACCTTCTAAACTCTCCCGTCTTTTACTCCTATTGTATTATGGATTTATTTTCAATGTAGAAAGTTGGGGAAACACATTCAGATCACAAAACATACCATTTCTCTCCGTTTCTTCTTTTTCTGATCTTATAAATACTCTTACGGTTTGAATATTGAATTTCCCCTTAATATTCATGCACTGAAGAATTGTTCCCCAGTGCAACAGAAGTAGGACTTTTAGAAAGTGATTGGATCAGGACTAGTGTTATAGCTCAGTGGCAGAGCACTTCCTAGCATGTGTGAGGCACTGCACTGGATTCAATCTTCAGCACCACATAAAAAGAAATGAATGAATAAAATAAATATATTGTTTCCATCTATAACTCAAATAATTTAAAAATAAATTAAAAATAAATAAAGTGATTGGATCATGAAGGTTCTGACCTCATCAGTGGATTTGTCCATTTGATGGATTAATAATTTGAATGAACTACTGGAGAAGGTAGAAACTGTAGAGAGGTGGGGCATGGTTGGAGGAAGTAGGTATCTTGGGGCATGCCCTTGGGAATGACTATATCTTGTCCGTGGCCCTTTCCTTGCTCATTCTTCCTCCAGCTGACATGAGATGAGCAGCTTTCCTTCAACATGAGGTTTCTGTCTTGGATCCTGTAATCCATGAACTGAAACCTCTGAAACCATAAGGTAAAATAAACCTTTCCTCCTTTAAGTTGTTTTTGTCAGCTACTTTGGTCACAATGACAAAATACTAAATGACATTATTTAGTATTATTATTACTAAATAATAATAACTAAAGAAATACCCAATCTTCTTTATATCTAACATTCAGATTAGTTTGCTGCCTCCTGGATTGACCATTTTCTACCCCTAGTCACTCCCTAGTCACTGTCCTAATTTTCAGATTTCCTTATCCCTAGATTGCACTGAGCTTGAAACACCCAGTGTTCTTATTCTCTCATTTATCAGTCACTAGCCCAGCTCATTCCCTTATGTCTACCATCATGGGACATGTAGTAATCTGTTACTGAAACCAATTAGCATCTCTTCCTTTTCCTCTCTCAACATCTTCTTCACCAGGGGATACAGGGGAAACCGTTTGTTCTTTTGGAGATATGGCAAGAACCAAGAAAAACATTGAAGACCTGAGAGCTGCCACCTAACTGTGGGTTCTCCTCCTGCATGCTCTTGTTTTAACCAGCCACATAGAATTTCATAGCATCTATGCTACAAGGTTTAGTAAAAAGGCATTATTTAAAAGTTTATGAGGTGTTTCATTTTAATTATGTAAAAACAACTATGTTTGCCCATGTTTTTCTAGTGTGTAGCATAATGACTACATATTGTAGACGCTTCACAAATATTTGATGCATAAATTTGTCAATCTAAAATAGACAAGTCAGTGAGAGATTCTCCAAAGAATAATGATGTTATTTGGGACTAGCATTGCAATGAGAATATGCACACCAGAGTAAACTATGAGCATATTCAAAGAGGTTGAGGCAAGGTGAAGTTTTTAAAGACAAAAACGAGGAGGACTACATCTTGTATTTTGAAACAATTCTTGATCACAATCAGAGTGAGGTCATTCTGAGGTTGAACAGAGTGGTTGGTGAGCATATGTCATTTCAGAAGTGCTTTATGTTCAAGGTCACAGTGTCCTGTATGCAAGCTTGTGGTCTGGCAGAGTCTTTTGTGATACTTATTATCAGGCAGTCATGCAGAAGAAGCCATATTTCATAACCTCCTGGCTATTGTGGCTTTGTTGTTAGTGTTGACATGAGCTCCTCTATTTTTATTCTGTCAGCTTTCAAATTTCTTTCACAAATTTATCAGTTAATGAATGCATGGATAAAATGCTAGAAAGCAATGTGCTGAAATACTTGCTTTGGGGTGATAAGAATATGAATGATCATTGTTTTTTCCTACTTCTCTATATTTTTCTTTTTTCTATAAGGATCACACATGGCTTATGTAACTGCAAAAGAATTTTATTGGAAAAGTAATATTCAAATACATTCTTTGCACACATGGAGATACTCTAATAAAATTTAATTATATTTTGAAAGCTAATACAAAAGAGTGAATGTTGCACTTGTATATAAATTTTACAAACAGGCAGAACTCATTCATGGAATTAGAGGATGGTGGTTACTTTTGATAGGAACTGGTTCACTTTGATTCCTTCATCTGATGCCTCTTATACATATGTGTTCACTTTTTGGAAACTGAGATATATTGTTATGCTCACTTTTGTGCAGGTAGTTAAACTTCAATAAAAAAATTAATCTTTAAAAGGAAGTAACTGAGGGGGACTGGAAGCAGGAAACATGGTGGAATGAAATGGACATTATTATCGTAGATCCGTATATGACTGCGCATATGGTGAGATTGGACATTGTGTACAACCAAAGAAATAAAAAGTTGTGCTGCAATTGTGTACAATGAATCAAAATGCATTCAGCTCTCATATATACCTAATTAGAATAAATAAATATATAAACAAGTAAATATGGAAGTAACTGGCTTTCTACTAAAACACTTCAGAAGAAAAAAAGTTTCATTTTGAAGTTTTGATCTGTTGATTTTAATCTCATTCTGATCATAGAAAAGAAATACAGGTATGAACATTAATAAGATAATATGCATCATATTACACCAGAGCATTAGAGTAATGTTTGAAACAGAAAGCTTTTAAATTGGCAGGAGTGATTATTGTCAAATTTTCAATCTTTAAAAAGTCATGCAATTAAAAAAAGGCCATGCAATTATCTAGTATATAAATATACTTCAAATAGGCAGTAGGTAATGTTTGCTTTTCTTCATAATTATTATGTGATTTATCAGATTTCTGACCTTGCTATCTCCAATGTGAGTTTTCTTTTTCTCTCCCTCTCTCTCTCCCCTTTCCTTACCTCCCCCAACCAAATACCTCTTTACATCCACGTTAGAATTACAAAATACTCAGAAACCATCATTCCATGCCCTTTGTTAATAAAGAAATGCTACTGACAGGAATCACTTGGAACTTGACCTATCATATTATATTTCAAAATGGTTCCAAGGGTTTTATCTCATTTGCATCCTGTGGACATACAAACATGTAATCCAATGAATGATCTCCTTCTACAAATCCTGCAAACTCCATCTGGGCAACCTGACGTAAGTAAATTGACATTAGTTACTCTTTCCAAGTATGACCGGCTGTGTAGAAACCCAGTTTCCCACAAGGTCACAGATACAAACAGCTGACAGTTAAGGTCAGAGTGTTGAGGCTAAAGAAATTTTTGTTCCTTGTTACAAAGCTTATTCTGATGAACTCCCTATTAAGGGCAAAAATAAATGAGGCTGAAGTCCCCCTCCTGGAGCCCACAGAATATCCATGTATTCCTGCCTGAAGTGTTTTGCTCTGCCAAGAGAATGAGAGTTTCAGCACTCTAGGGACAGTTCTGGAGTTCACCTGGGCCCTTTTTAACAATTATATGCCACCACCAGTGATATATCAGATATGCAGAGTTTCTCCTTTAGAAATATTTAATTTTGTGTCTAATTAAAGTATTGTTAGGAGCTCAAGCTACAGCTTAAGCTTTATCCATAACTAGGATTCAGAAATATTAAATAGAAAGATATTTTTTTTAATGTTTTTAAGTAGGCAAATTGATAAAGAAATGGGGTGTAGTTTCTAAAAAGATGGCAAAAAAATGGAAATAAAATATATGATTGCATTTTACATTTAAGTTAGCAAATAATTACAAAATTAAGTTCACTCTTTAGAACCCAATGTTAGGCTGAATCTGTATTGTTGTAAGCTTAGCACATAACGAATTTGCAGGGTGATAGAGCTATATAAAACTTGACCCACATTAATATGAATAATACTCCCACTTTTTGACCTAATGGTTTCTGTGTATTATGTCAAGGAAATAATATTCTTACAAAGTAGTCATTGCAGTAGCACTATCTATATTATGGCTTTTGTTTATTTGCTAACAATTTTATTATCACTTTTAAATGATAATTATTAACATATTAATTGTACAAATTGGTGGGATTCTCTGTGATATTTCTATACATGGATGCATATTAATCCTTTCCATCCACCTTCTTGTACTCTTGATCCCCCTCCACCTGTCCCTCTTCCCGAGCACCCTTCCCAGTTTCTACAAGTTCCTCTGAATTCTTTCTGTCCCTGCTTCCTCTTTCCCTTTCACAACTCTAGAGACCACTATTCTATTCTGTACTTCTACAGGGGTAACCTCTTGCCATCCTTAATTGACTGAGAACATGCAGTACTTTTTTGTTGTTGTTTTCAGTGTCTGGTTTGTTTAACTCAATACAATGTTCTCTAGATGCATCCAGGATTTCATTGTCTTTATATCCAACTGTCATTCTGTTGTGTAAATACACCATGTTTTCTTCACCCATTCATCTGCTGAAGGGTATCTGAGTTGAATTTATGTTTTGGCTACTGTGAATAGTGCTGCCATAAACATGGAGGTGCAAGTACCTTTTTTGGTAGAAATTTTTCAATTCCTTTATGTAGAAAACCGAAATGGAATTTCTGGGTCACTATTTTTATAAACTTTATATTTTCACATAATAATTAAGTAATCTATTCAACTTAATAAACTACTATATAGCTTCTTTCAAATACTGACAAATAACTCTATGTAGCAACAAGAAAAAGAATATATAACATTATTAACTAAAAAATTAAGTTGAGCAGTGTACAATCCCTGTAATAATTACATAAAATATGGTTGTACACTAATCAAAACTGAATTAAATCAAGATGCCTAAATGAAATCAGCTGTTCTGTTAGACTTGTGAACTGGGTAATTTGTGTCTTTTTAAAATCCACTTAACTTTTTCAATCTTTGCAATAAAAAACACTTAATACACAATTAGCTTTGGGCAATTATTAAAAATTCTATAAACAACAAGATAAACCTTATTTTACCACACTAAAGAGTTAATGAAATCAAAGGTATTTTGTTTAAATACTTAGAAACTAAATGATGATGGCCAAATCACTTAACCTTTCTATGTTTCATTCCTATATTTTCAAAATGGTATAGTTTAAATGAGTAGCAATATGATATTTTGAACACAAGTAGCCATGACGTTTGTTATTCCTGTCTCACAAATTTTATACTGCTCAAATGAGGTGATATATAGAAAAGTAACTATTAATCATATTCTTTACTCATCTTTTGCATTTCTGTGACCAAAATACCTGATAAGAGGAGGAAACAACTTAGAGGAGGGAAAGTTTATTTTGGCATACCATTTCAGAGGTTGAGTCCATGGTTGATCAACTCCAATAGCTCTAGTCCTGAGGTGACACAGAACATCATGGTGGAGGGCATGGCAGAGGAAAGCATCTCAGGATATGGCAACCAGAAAGCAGAGAGAGTTCTGTACACCAAAAACAGAACACTAACCCCAAAGACACTCCCAGTGATCTATATCTTCTAGCCATACTCTACCTCCCTACAGTTTTTTCCCATTTAATCTATATATGTGAAATAATCCACTGATTTGGTTAATGCTCCCATAATCCAATGATTTCACTGCAGGACATTCTTGCATTTCACCCAAGAGCTTTGGGGGAACACCTCATATCTAAACCACAACATAAGATGTTAAAACAGAATTGATAAATAGAATTTTGCAAGTTCAAATTTAGAATGCATACCATGGAAAGATTTTTATTATTGAATTATACTCTACCATTATTTAGAAATTAGTTTCTAGAATAAACACAAAAATGCTATTTAATTAATAAGTATCAACTATCAAGTAACATTTTATACTTTTCACAATTTTTTTTCCATTTTATTTTGTAATGATTGAAAAGGTAGATTTATTCAGGAAAATACTAACATGCCATCCGGATATAAAATATAAAATTTTATTCCTAAGTATTTTATGGTGTTTATTTTTGTATGATTGTCAATGGAATTGTTTTCCTGATTTCTTTCTGAGCAGATTTATTGTTGATGTATAGAAAAGCTATTGATTTTTGTATATTGGTTTTGTATCTGGCTGAATTTATCAGCTCTGGAGATCTTCCAGTGCAGTTTTTAGAATCTTCAAAGTATAGGGTCATATCATTGGCAAACATGGACAATTTGACTTCTTCCTTTTCTGTTTGAATCCATCTTGTTTAATTGCTCTGGCTAAATTTTCAAGTATTGTATTATGGTGAATATGTGCATCCTTTTCTTGTTCCTGATTTCGGGGGCAATGTTTTAAGATTTTTCCCATTCTGTATGATGTTGTTTTGGGTTTTGCTATATATAGCCTTTATGGTATTAAGCCAAGTGTTTTCTATCCTTAGTTTCCTCAGGATTTTTATCATAAATGTCTGTTCAATTTTGTCAAAAGCGTTTTCTACATTTATTGACAAGATGATAAGTGTTTTGTCTTTAATTCTATTTATGTAGTCTATTGCACTTATTGACTTGAACCATCCTTGCATTTCTGAAGTTAAAACAACTTTATCATTATGCATAGTCTTTTAAATATGTATTATTGAAATCAATTTGTGAATATTTTATTAGGAATTTTTTGCATCTATGTTCACCAAATGTAATGGTATGTAGTTTCCCTTCCTTGAGGTTTCCTATTCTGGTTTTGGAATGAGGGTCATACAACTTTAATAGAATGAGCTATAAAGTTTTCCTTCCCTTTGTACTTCATATAATAATTTGTGGAGTATTGGCAATAGTTCTTCTTTAAAGATCTTGTAGAATTTGGCTGTGAATACATCTGGTACTTTACTTTTTTTCTCTTGAATGAATTTTTATTATTGTTTTAATATCATTGCTTTTTATTGGGATATTTAGGCTTACTATAGGCTCTTGATTAAATTATTGTAGGTCATATGTATCTAGAAATGTGTTCATTTCTTATAGCTTTTCTAACTTATTGGAATATAAGTTTTCAACATTGCCCTATTAATCCTCTGGATTTTAATGGTGTCTTTTATACTACTTCCATTTTTATTACTTTTTATTCTAATTTGTATTATATGACAGCAGAAAGAATTATAATTCATATTATACACGTAGAGCACAATTTTTCATATCTCTAGTTGTACACAAAATAGTCACACCATTTGTGTCTTCATACACATACTTAAGATAATGATGTCCCTCTCATTCCACCATCTTTTCTACCTCCATGTCCCCTTCCCCCTCTTCCTCCTCTCCCTCCCCTTTCCTCTATTTAGAGTTTGTTTAATCCTCTCATGCTCCACCCACAACCCCATTATGAATCAGCATCCTTATATCAGAGAAAACATTTGTCAACAATTCGTAATAGCTAAACTGTGGAACCAACCTAGATGTCCTTCAGTTGATGAATGGATAAAGAAAATGTGGTATATATACACAATGGAATACCATTCAGCATTAAAAGAGAATAAATTTATGGCATTCACAGGTAAATGGATGGAGTTGGAGAATATAATATTAAGTGAAGTTAGTACCTCCTTTTAATTTATAATTTTATTAGTTTGAATCTTCTCTCCTTTGTTTATTTTTGGTTATAATGTTATCAATTTTGTTTATTTAAAAAAAAAGATTGTTTCTTTTTGCCTCTTTTTTTTTTTAAGCTAGGGATTGAATCAGGAGCACTCAACCACTGAGCCACATCCCCAGGCCTCTTTATTGTTTATCTTGAGACAGAGTCTTGCTAAGTTCCTGAGGCTGGCTTTGAATGTGCAATTCTCCTGCCTTAGCCTCTTGAGCCACTGATATTACAAGGTGTGCACAACTGTGCCAGACCAAATGCTTCTTTAATTGATCATTTTTACATTATTATTCTATTCTCAGTTCATTAATTTTAGTTATTATATTTATTACTTCTTTCCTTCTACTGTTTGAAGAATTGTTTGTTCTTACTTTTCTAAAATTTTGAAATGCATCATTAGGTTATTTATTTGAGGACTTTCTGACTTTTTTTAATGTAGGCATTCATAGATTAAAAAAAAAAAAAACAACCTTCCTCTTAGAATTGCCTTCATTGTGTCTCAGAGATTTTGAGATGTTGCATTTTTATTCCTGCATAATTAAAAATTTTTTATTTCTCCAATTTCTTTGATGATTCATTCATCATTAAAAAATGTGTTGTTTCATCTCTATTTGTTTTTACAGTTCCTATAATTTTTCTTGTTGATTTCTGATTTTATTTCATTCTGATCTTAAAATGCACAGAATTACTTCATTTTTTTGTATTAGTTAATACCTGCCTTATGGTCTAAAATAAGTTCTATTGTAGAAAGTTCATGAATAGATAAAAAGAAAGTGTATTTAGTTGTGTTTGAATGAAATATTCCATAGAAGTATGTTAAATGCATCTTATTTATAGTATGATTTAACTCTGTAGTAATTTTGTGTATTTTATATCTGGATGACATGTTAGTGAGAGAGGCACATTGAATCACCCAGCCTTAATATATTAGGGCCTATCTGAGCCTTTATGTTGAGTAGCAATTGTTTTATGTAGTTAGTTATACTGATGTTTGTGGCATAAATATTCACTATTGTTATATCTTCTTATCAAGTTTTTGTCCTTTGCCAATGTGAAATGACCTTATTCATCTCTTCAAATTTTGACTTGATGTCTGCCTTGTAGGGTATGAGAGTAGATACTTCTGCTTGCTTTCAGGGTTCCACTGTACAGAATGTTTTTGGGTTTTTTTTTAATCCTTTCACTTTTCACATGTGAATGGCTTTCCTCATAAGATATATCTCTTTCACATAAGATATAGTTAGATCTTGTTTTTTAATCCAATCTGCTGGTATATGTCTTTTAATTGGAGAATCCAGACCAATTACATTCAGTGTTATTATAGGTATCCATTACTTCCTATCAGTTTGATTTATTTCTAATGTTTTATTTGATCCTAATTTTCATTTGCTTACCTATTTTTCTAATGAGGTTTATTCTTTTCTGAGCTCTCTTGGCTGTTTTTATTTTCTTATGTGTGTAGGATTCCTCTGAATATTTTCTGCAATTTTGGCCTAGTAACCATGAATACCTTTAGGTTGTGTTTGTCTTGGAAAGCTTTAATTTCTAAAGACATGGCAGTCTTCTTGTATCTAGAGATGGGAGTAACTCTGGAAGGAGCTGCTAGCCGGTCCTCTCACCTGACTCAGATTGAGGTACACCTTTGTTCTGAGAGCATCAGTCTATATGCTGGAGACAGGTATGCTGGACATGCCTAGATCACACCACAAGTTCCTCTAGACACTTCTGGATGTGTTGGAGTTAGCCAGGGCTATGGTAGGATGCTGTGGGTAGCAACTTTCCACCCAACCCTCACCTGACCCACTTCTGCCTGTCAACCTTTCCCATCACTAAATTCAGACACCAACTTCAAATGAAAATTACCTTCACTCTTCTTCACTCTGCATACTGGCAGCTGTACCTGCCATCACCACCCAGAGCTTTCCTAAGTCTGTGTTAATGGTATCACTCCTGTGCCCAGAATGTATCATGGCTTGAATGCCCAGCGATGGAGTGAAAAGTAAAGCAAAAGCCAGGTGCAGTGGCACATGTGTGTAATTCGAGTGGTTTAGAAGGTTGAGGCAGGAGGATCACAAGTTCAAATCCAGCCTAGCAACTTAACAAGTGCTGGGCATCTTAAAAAGAATCTGTTTAAATTTTTTAAAAATTAAATTTAAAAAAAGGCTAGTAATATGGCTCAGTGGTTAAGCATCCCTAGGTTAAGTCCCTAGTGCCAAAATAAATAAATAAGTAAATAAGAAAGTAAATAAATAAATAAAGTAAAGCAAAAAGTGTCTGTATTAGGGTTTTCTAAAGACCAGAGATCTCCTGTTGACTATAAAAGGGGATTATTGGCTCACAGGATCAGAAACTGGATAATCACACAGTGGCCATCTGCAGGCTAAAGGGTTGGAGAAACCAGTAGCTGTTCAGTTAAAAAAAACAGGAGCCTCAAAGGAAGAGGGACTAATGATGGAGGCCTGGGAGTGGGAGACACTGGTAAAAGTTTACTTTAGAAGAGAGGAGGAGGAGCAGTCTGGTGTTTTTAGGTGATTGCAGTTCAATGTATGAACCTGACTGAGAGAGATTTAAATAGCACCGTTGGCATCTTCTTCTCTCCTTTTGTCCATGTCCCCAGCCATAGAGCTGCACTGCCCACATACAGGTTGCTCTATTCCCCTTGGTTTGCTGTCTTTCATGTCAGTAATCTGTGGAAACACCCTCATCAACAGACCCAAGTTCTCTTAATCCAATCAAGTTGGCAATCCATATTCACCATCACAGTGACTTTGGGTCTTGGGTACACAGAAAGAAGGCCAACCAAGAATAACACAAACACACACACACACACGCACACACACACAAAAAAAATTGAAAAGGAAAACTGCCCAGATTTCTGATCTCCTGACATGGTTTCCCCACTTTCATTGTGTCTACTGAGAAGGGCAGTGATTCTATCTGGCACAAGTTCACTTTGCAGAATCTGAGACTTTTTCATGTTTGTACTGTGAATTTGCTGGACAGCAGAGTCTGCTTTTCTTAAACTCATGAGGAAGCATTCAGGTCCTCAGACAGGAGCTTGTTAGCCACTGCACACCCAGCACTTCCACAGTCTATTCCTTTTATTAATTCTAAAAATCAGTATTTTTGGTTTTCCCTTGGTTGTAGCTCTCTGAGTTGCCTTCTGGCACTTTCCCATGGTATTCCTGCCTCATCATGCCCCAAGAGAACTGTGGTTTCCATTCTATCTTTGCAAGCAACTAAGACAGGTTCCTCTGGTGCCATTTTCCTGCCAATGTCTCCTCGGTAGGTTTTTATGTGTTTTTATTGTCTTCACTAGAGTGAAAGTACCTCCAATACATTCTTCACTAATATACAATCAGTGCAGGTCCTAGTGCAAAAATTGCATAATGAAAGATTCTATGTATACTTTCAGAATAGAAAAGTGAATGATATAGTAAGAGTACCAGTTTGCTTGATTTGCATGAAATATAAGTCCCACCCTGCCTAACAAGTATTTACTATGCTCACAAATTTTCTTCCTGAAAAATTCTTTTAAATCAACATTTGTTGAATTAATGTCACTTTTCATTAATTTATATAATATATTGAAAATGCTTTTTATTTCTTTGTGTATAATTAATCTCCTATGGAAGATAACTTTTAATAAACTATAACTCTTTATTTGCATACCTCTATCTGGAAGCCCCATCATTAAGTTTTAACAACTGGTAAGAGCTAAATATCAGGAAGAGAGTACAGAAAGCTGGAACCTAATTGTCCAAATAATTCCTCACTAAGAATAATTGTGGTAATGGAGTAGAAGAAATGCAGCTTTGCCTTTGGGTCCTGGCTCATCTAGCTAGCTTTTTTAAGCCTCAATGTCATAGTCCAGAAAACAAGAAAGTACACATTACAGAAAATTTAATCAGTAGCAGAACTAAAACTATACCAAATATTCTGCTACAGAGTAGATATCTACAAGTGAAATCCCACTCCATCCCAAGCCTCTGGATTGTGGAATCCATGGTATGTTTTCATAACTCTAGTGTGGGGATGGTGGAGGAAGACCAGAAGTTACTTCAGATCTGCCACCACCAGTTTTAACTACCACTGTTATAGACTGAAGTGTCTTCCCCCCAAAACCCATATGTTAAAACCCTAACCTCAAATGAGACTGTATTAGGGGATCGAGTCTATAAGAAAGTAATAAAGATTTAGTGAGATCATAGGGATGGGGTCCTAATCCAATAAGCCTGATGTCCCTATATGGAGGGGAAGAGACACCAGATCCTACTAGTTCACTCTCTGCAAGCATAGGATAAGGGCCATGGGGCAAGAAGGGGACTATCTGCAAGCCAGAAAGAGCACCCTCAATGGAAACCAACTCTGATCACCCCATGAATATTACGCTGTTAGTCTCCAGAATCAATAAAATAAAAAATAAATGTCTATGGTATGAGTCACGGAACCTGAAGTATTTTGTTAAGGTGGTCTGAGCAGATGAACAAACCCACTCACAAGGTTCAAAATTATCATTAGAGTCACGGTGAAGTTAGTAAACATACATGGCATTACTGGAAAATAAACTGGCCTTCCAAACCTTCATGTTTTTATACTAATACAGAGTGAGACACCATTTACTTTGCATGACATCTAGGATTTTAGGACCATTTTCTTCATGGTATGAAATTCACCTAATCAAGTGGAAATGGATGTCCTGGCCTTAATTCATCAGACCTTTTCACTGTTTTTTCTATACAACATACACCTTACCACCTCCTTCATGGCTCTGCTGATGCTAACCCTGCTACAACTGTAATTACTACAAGAAGAGGGCATGGTACTGTGCATGTGTGTTTTCACTTCAAATGCATCATGCTTTAAACAGTAAGCAGGTCTTCAAACCTTGCCACAACAACACAGAGTCACTTACAGCCTATAATTGAGGTTAGCTTCAAAGCAGCACTTGAACATCCACGGTGCCCTCTATATACTATGACTGAGGGTTTCAGGGCTGCTTGTGAATTTACAGAGTCCCATTCTTCACTAAGATGTTAGGACACATACTTCCAGAAGCACTTGCCAAGACTGAAAGTAGATGTGCCTCTTGTAAGAGTCCTTTCCCACTTTTAAGAGGGGTGATTTTCCAAAAGTCACCTAGAGAGTTGTGTAAAGAAGAATGTTGGTTTTTGGAGATACCCTCCTTCTTGATACTCTCTGCCTTCCGAAGTGTCCAATTTTTAATGATACATTCTCTTATTTCTTTATAATCAATTCCCATCAAATTTTTAAGGAGTGATTCTCTAGGGAAGAGCATGTAAATCCTAAAGAAGTTTTCAGAGAAAGCACTGCTTAGACCCCAGGTCTGTCTTAGTTGAAGATTCCCACAGTAGATGATCCTAGGGGGACAAATCAAATTCAAGAATTAATGGGAAAGTGATCCCAGAAGATGCTAGTAGAGTGAAGAAATGAGATAAAAAAGAAAAGGAATGATAAAGGCTGTGTCCTCAAGCTAAGTTGTCACTGTGGAGAACTCGAACTTAATTCATGTAGGAAAACCAGAAAATAGAACATAATCTCAAAGTTATCCCACTCAGTGGGGGAAAGAACTGAGGTATTTACCACCCACCTGAAGGGGAGATGGGATGTATGAGCAACTTGCTCAGTGGATGATTAAAACAGGTTTCAGCATCTAAAAAGGCACCCAGGTAGAACTGCAGGTGTGGAAGGTAGAATTCTGGAAGTCACATATGTAGCTTTTTGCCATCAGAATGTGGGTAGGGAATTGACAATGTCATCTACAGGGTTCTATTGCTTATTGATTTATTCATGAATTACCTGCCTCCTTTAAAAAGTGATTTAAATCTCATGAATTTACATTTTAGGAAGAGATGAAATTGAATTGTGTGATTTGTTATAAGCCTAAACACCTTCTACAAGTGACAAATTTTAAAGCCCATACAGATTCTTGAAGAGGTTAATATCCTTGAATATTTTAAGAATCTCTATTATAATCATAGCATAATCTGGCTAAAAATCTTTGGAAAAGACTTTTTAAAACAAATGCATATTTCAGTCCAAGCACTATGTGAGCCACACAAATCCAAAATAATCAAGACTAAATTTGTAAAGTTTTTGTTTTCCTTTGTTGTCTTGTAGTTTTTTGAGATGACAGTAGCATTTTAAGTGGTCACTAAACAATAGCTTCGAGATATTTAGCTGTTTTACATTTTTCCAGCTGATAGTGCAGCTTTTTAAAGCAGTAGTTTCTGTCCAGACTGCAGCTTTGTAGAACTCTTTGCTGGTTCCCTAATCGTGTATAAAGGATCTTTCTGTCTGATCTGTCAATCCTGGGAAGCATGCTGCCTTTAAGTGTGGACCAAGGCTTCAGAATGCCGGAGGCTAACAGGGAACTCTTCCATGACCTTACTAAAGCTATTTAAAAATAGAATACTTGTACTTCTCTCTCAGTGGCTTCCAGGGCTTTCATATTAGACCAAGAAGGCAAGAAGGAATTGCTTAAACGAAATGCCATCAATGGCATTCTCCATACGGAGAGTTTCCTGAAGCCTGAAGAAGGCATTTGTTGTTTGAGTTCCTAAATGTGGGCTTTCTTAAATGATTGAAACCTTTTGTCATTTCTGAATTAAAGAAATAGACATTACATAATTTGTAGAAATAGATAACTGGACTTTCAAAATAATTATATAATTTTTTCTAATCAAAATGTTCATGATCAAGAGTCTCATATTTTATAAATAACATCAAATCTGGACTGTCAATTTGTAAGCATGGGGGTGCTGACTAATTTCTACAAGCAACTACTTTAGTGAATATACAATTGTGTCAGGTGGCAAAGTTTCTGCTTTTGTTTCTTCTTTTTCTTTCTTTCTTTTTTTTTTTTCTTTTGGCAGGGGAAGAGGTTGCTGGGAACTGAATCAAGAGCATCGCACATGCTAAGCATGTGCTCTATCAGGGGACTGCTACTATCTCAAACCTTCCTCTTCTGTTTTATGGCAAGAATTAAACAGCAAGGTTCAAATTCTATTTCTTTCTTTTTATTTATTTATTTATTTATTTTAATTTTTAGACAGGGTCTTGCTAAATTACCAAGGTTGACCTCAAACTTGTGATCCTCCTGCTTCAGCCTCCCAAGTAGCTAGGATTAGAGGCATGCATCACCGTATCTGACAAAATTAGACATTATTTAAACTATTTTAGAGATTTTTACTAACTGAATTGAAAGAAGTAAGTGGTGAATAATTCAAAAAAATATGGATTGAGCACTTGTTACAGGCAACAAACATGTGCCTGGCATTGTAGAAAAGAAAGAAAAGGAAGGGAAAGAGAAGGCAAAGGATGGTCCACAGAATCAGTCTGCTGGCTGCTTTGCTACATGTGTAATCTGCCCATCCATCCTATGTTGTAGCCTGTATTCTAGAAGAGAGAGGACTAAAACTCAAAAGAATTTACATCAGTGTAATCATCTGGGAAATGGCAGACCAATGCTACAAATTCATATCTACATAACTCAGCAGCCTGTTGTCTTCATGATTCATCTGCTTTCCAAAGAGAAAACAGATCACTTTGATCCTACAATATAGATTGCAAAAAATATCAGTCTGGGATCATTTTTTTTCAATGATCAGCTTTACAAGGAATGTTGACCTACAATAAAATACATTTGCCTAAAGTACACAATTTTAACGTATGTGGAACTATCCTTACAATTGAGAAATAAGCATCCAAAAATCATGATCCCCAAAGTTTCCCTGTAATTATTTGAAATTATCTGTTTAGTCCTTCCCCCCATTACAAGAATCATTAATATAGTTTTTAATTTATAGATTAGTTCTCATTTTCTAGAATGTCATATATACATTCATACAGCATATACTCCTCTTGTCTGGCTTATTTCATGTTATATAGTTATTTTGAGATTTATCCATATTGCTGCATATATCAATAGTTTACTCACTTTTATTGCTAAACAATATTCTATTTTGTGAATATGCTACAATCTGTTTATGCATTCACCTCTGATGAATATTTTGGTTGTTTTCTGATTTAGCCTACAGCAATAAAAATGTAGCTATTGTGTATGTCTTAGTATGAATCTATGCTTTCTTTACACCTCCGCCAGTGGTTGGGTAAATACTTAAAAGTAGATCAGTTGATTTTTATGGGAGGTACATTTTTGACTTTTTAATGGACTGAAACTGCTTTTTCAAGTAGTAATACAATTTTACATCCCTATCAGCCATACATGGGAATGAGTTGTTTCAAATCTTTGCCAAAGCTTGGCATTTAAGTCTTTTTCATTTTAGCCAATACATTGGGAATGAAGTGATATCTCACTGTTTTTTTTTTGTATATTTTCATTGGTGCATAATAGTCGAACATAATGAATGGTGGGATTCCTTGTCATATATACATACATGCACACAATGTAACAATACAATTTGGCCAATATCATTCCACAATATTTTCCCTTTTCCTCCCCTCCTCCCTGCCTGGTCCCTTTCCTCTACTCTGCTGTTATCACTTTAATTTTCCTGAGATATCACCACTTTTATTTTCTTACTGTGTTTTTAGTTTGTATTTCCCTAATGATTAATAATATTAAACAACCTTAAATATATTTATTTGCCATTTGTACATGTTTTCTGGTGAAGTACTTTTAAAATCCTTTGTCCATTTTTTTAAATAGGATATTTTGTCCTCCTCTTATTGACTTGAAAGAGGACTTTTCACATTCTGAATACAAGTTCTTTAGAAGATGTATGTTTTGTTATTTTTCTTTCATAAAATAGGCTTTTCTTTTCTTAAGTGTCTTTTGAAGAGAAAAAGATTTTGAATTTAATGAAGAACAATTTATTGATACTCTGCTTTAACACACTGTGCTTCTTATATAGTGTTTAAGAATTATTTGCTAAACTTGACATTGCTAATATTTTGCCTCCATTATCTTTTGACTGCTTTATAGCTTTAGTTGTTATGCTTAGAAATATAATCCTTTAAAGTTGATTTTTCTATATGGTTAAGATAAAGATTGAGTGTGTATGTGTGTGTGTGTGTGTGTGTGTGTGTGTGTACACACACATATGTCTCACATGTCATATATATACACATGTCACTCATTACAAGTTTATGGCACTATTTGTGTGTATATATATATATATATATATATATATATATATATATATATATTCTTTCCCAATTGAATTTCCTTGACACCATTATCAAAAATAAATTGAACATATATGTGCAGATTTGCCTTTTTGGAGAAACCCTAAGTGATATTTTTAAATGCATTTTTTCTAGAATAATTTACTAAAAATGTATGTGTGACATAATTACCATTCTTCTGAACCAGAATCTGCAATGCACATTATGATTTCAAAAGTACAGTGTAAGAAACAAGAGGAAGTGGACTTATTATACCAAGTAGGAAGTGGTAAATGCCATAAGAAAACAGCTGAAAGTATCCAAGGAGATTAAGGAAGGTGAGAGCAGTCCCAGCAGGGGTATCCAGGGAGCCTTCCCACTGAAGTAGGACTCATGGGAGACCTTGGTAGGCAGGTAGAATTTTCACAAACAGAAGTAAGGAGAAGTGAAATTCAGAACAAGTGGAAAGCATGAACACAGACATGAAGATGAGAAAAGATGGGGCACACAACGAGAACAGAATTTAAGCTGAGGAAAATGTGAAGAGAGGCATTTTCCATTCCAGAATGTTCTGCTCAGATTAAAATGCTTAAAGGGTCTCTGATAGAAAATGATCCAGTAAAAGCAAAATTCCAAATCCCAATATCTTGCCCAATTGACCACCCCTATTCATTTAATCAATTGAAAGCTAAAAACTCAAAGAAATACTATATTTCTTTAAAACAGTTTGACACTTCATGTAGAAAATATACAAAACCAGAGACTCAGGTCAAACCAAATTTCTCAGATGTCTCCAGACCTTGACCTTGGCTTAACACTAATTGCATTGTAGTGTCATCTCAAGGCACTACCTTGGGCTAGAAGTCAAATTCCTCTATAGTTATAGTCATGCGCCCAGCTAGATATCTCTCTTCTTTGTTCAAATACACATTCTTTACTTTCGCTTGATAACACTCCTACTAGTGCATCCTAAAAATTTACATACATGCAGGAGATATTTTTATCCAGAAATATTTTGTTTTGTGACCCATCCAGCAAATGTTATTGATGTTAGAATTATGGTTATTTTTGCAGACTAATCTGTGTGAGGTTTGTTTTGAACCAGCAAGCTATCATCCTTTTTATAGCTCCATAACAGGTTTATGTATAATTCAATCAATACCTTACGGCACACTATTTGATGATTACAATAATTAAAAAAAGATCTATTTTGTTTTTCTTTGTGAAGGTGCTTTCATTATCACATGTCACTCAGTTACAAGTTTATGGGACCATTTACACCCAATGGACACTTTAAACACACAGTTTTAATGACAACTAAACTCCAAGATAAATGAAAATATTTTAAAAAGATATTAGGATCCTTTCCTTGGCCTTTGATTGATATGAATTGGGGTTTTCTTCTGTGTAATTCTGCCTGTTACAAGTCCCTGGAGAAATGGAGCAGAGATGGAGTATTCCAAATAGTTAATGGCCAACACTTGCCCATTTACTACCCTTAAAGCCCCAAAGCTGAGAATAAAAAATGAAAACTAAGCAAATGAGTTTTTAATCAACATACAAATAATTTAGGTCAATTAAATAAATACTTATTGGACACTTTCTACAAGCCTAAGTTCAAGTGTGGTTAGTGGATATGGGTTGCTCAAATAACAACCCCAGGACCTATTGTTCCCCCTAAATATCATCTTTTTGAATCACAAGACTACTCTGGTTTTTGAAAAAGTCATGTAAAATGTAAGCCCCAGGTTTGCAGAAAATTGAATATGAACCTCCTATTAGATAGTACTATCATATCAATATTAAATTTCATGTTTTTGTAAATTGCACTGGGGTAATGTAAAGAAAAAAAAATCCAGGCTCTTACGAAATCTATGCTGAAGGGATGAAGGACATGAACTCTGTAAACTACTTTCAAATGATTCAGCAAGATGATAATAATTATCCTGATAAATATCAAAATAGTGCTGTGAATGGTTTTGTATAATTGAGAGAGATAGCAAATGTGGCAAAAATTAGTCATGGGTTGCAGTGTATTGAAAGACAAGAGACAACAACATAGTATTCTGGAGACTTTTCTGTAGCTGTGAGATTTTTTTTGAAAAATGTATTTGAGCTGTTGGTTCAAGATCTTCCTGATCAAAGAAGCACCCATAGAAAACAGCATCCTGGTGGTACATTTACTAAAGGAACAAGTGGCTCCTGAGAGTCGCTTAGCAATTTATTGACAAGCCATTGCTGTGTTTCATTCTTCCACCCCCATTCTGAGCTATGAACCTCAGGTACAGTCCTCAGAATCCCTACAGGCATCCACTGCAGTCATTATCATCATATAACTGCTGGCATTTCCTTTACTTGTAGGTTAACCTGTTGAGTCTATCTATTTACATTAACTTGTTATCCCAGAAAAAAAGAGGAGTCTCCACTGGATGTCCCTCCCCTGGGGGAATGAAAGCCAACCTTGAGCTCTATCTTCCCTACTCTAAGCCCTCTGCTACCAGGGATGCTCACCTCTGCTGTGACAATAGGCCTCCTCCTCCTTCCCTCTCTTCCTGCTGATCACCGCCTCTTGACCCCATTCTGTCTCCCAGCACATGAAGATCTCCTTTCACTTTTTCTTTTTTATTTATTTACTTTTGGGTACCAGGAATTAAATACAGGGATGCATTATCATTGATCCACAGTCTCACCAAGTTGCTTATGGCCTTGCTTAGTTACTTAGGCTGGCCTAGAACTTGTAATCTTCCTGCCTCAGCCTTCCAAGTCACTGGGATTACAGGCATGCATCACTGTTCCTGGCTCATAACTTTTCAAGTACAAATAAGGTGACAGTGAGAACTTGAGCAAAAAAAAAAAAGAAAAAAGAAAAAAGAAAAGAAAAGAAAGAAGAGTTGAACTCTGATCACACATGGCTCCCATTCACTAAACTGGAAATCTATAAGGTAATCTTAAAGAGACAGTTTGACTCTGAGGTCATGAAGACTTGGCTAAAAGATTAATCATTTTAGTACAGTTATGGAAATAGTGTGGTAATCATTTAGAAGTTCAGAAAACAGCAAATATATTCAGAAAAACAGCAAAGAAAAAACAAAGACAGAACTATATTGATGGAAAGTACATCAGTGCCTGTCATGGAGTGGAAGGGATGATAAGACCCACTAGAAAAGGACAAGGGGAACATTGAGGGGTGAGGGAAATGTTCTAACCTGATAGCGATAAAGATCACATGAACATACTCGTTTGTCAAGACTCAATGAATTGCACTTATGCCAAGCCATTGCTGTATTTATTTTACTATGGGTAAATTAAACTCAACAAAGGTAATTTAAAAAATTATGCCAGTGTTTTTTGAAGTAACAAGATGGGGGCGGACATACCTTACACCTGATCACTGCACATCCAGGGGCAGGGGACACAGGGGATGCTGTGTGCTCCCTCCTGCTCCACCTCACAGACCACAAGTGCCCTTCTCGTTCTGTTGGAGCTGCGCTGAAACTGCTTTCCTCTGGGAGTTTCATCCTTCACAGAAGCCTGATAGCATCATGGTCATGAGAAAATTATACTTTACTTTATTTGAATATAGTGAGACTCTCCCTTGTGCTCAAAGTATACTCAGCCCACTAAAAATCTTTTCAAAGAGCTAAAAAGATACACACACACACACACACACACACACACACAACTCTTATTTGTTAACAGATATTATGTCACCCACATTGAGCTTAAAATTACCAATAACAGCAGTAAAATTCTATTCTTCACAGTTTGCATTTCTTTTTCTTTTTCTCTAGGGGTGGGGAGAAAAAAAAACACAAAGGAAAAAAGTAGCCTAATTGCATCCAGGATGAATTTTTCTCTTTTGTTAGACTCAAATAACAAAGCCAGGAAATTCTAAATCCTGGAAGCCCATCTGTCAGCATCTGATTTTCCAGAGACCACAAGAATACTTTCATTTAGCTGAAGGCAGCTAGAGGCAGCCACATACCCGCCTGGGAAAATACATCATTTTTTGCAAGGGAGAAAATGACTGCTGAGTTGTGTCAGAGCCCTAGTTACATGCCCCATTTCAGAGCCTTCAGCCCCAGCTGCAGGGACCAAATAGGACAGTGATGGCCTTGGGGTTTCAGGAATTCAGTGTCTGTCTGACATCCTCCGAAAGCCCAGGTCACAATAGAAAATGAGAGCTGCCTCTGTCACCAGCTCAGAAAACTCATCAATGGCAGGAAGCAATCTGAGCTTCAATGGAGTCACCGCTGGCCCCTCACTTATCTTCCCCAAGCTGGAGCCTTCACAAAACAGTGAGTGACTGCTGTGATCAAAGTTGGCTCTAGACAAATATTGCAGGCAGAGCAGCGTTCTTCCTCTTGCCTCAGCGTTCACCCTCTTGCTCAGTCCAGCCTCCAATTCTGGATCCTGCAGCCCCAGCCCCTTCTGCCCCTTGTCCATCCTGCCACCTAGTCCATTCAGCTAAAATGGACACATCCTAACTGGAGGCTCCATCCTCCCACATCTTGGCAACACCAAGAAAAGGCTCAGGCCCCAAGGTGATTTTACTGCACTTTTGACATTTGCAGATATGTTCAGAGACTCTTCCTGTTGCAAATAGTTCTTTTGCATATTAAATACAGTACATTCTTTTTATTCTTGCAATACTGGGTATTATACCCAGGACCCCACCTACTAAGCAAGCACTTAGTAGGTGGAGTCCTGGGTATAATCCCAGCCTCTTTTTTTGTTTGTTTGTTTGTTTGTTTTAATCAGTCTCACTAAATCGTCTAAGCTAGCTTTGAACTTGTGATCCTCTTGCTTCAGACTCCTGAGTTGCTGGGATTACAGCCATACTCCACTACCAAATGACTGAAAATACAATAAATTCTAAAGGAAAAATAAAATTCAGTGTCCCCTTCCAGACCTTCAATAAGAGTTACAAGGTACAGGTGTGTGATAGGAAAGGCAAAACAGCTATTCTGAGATGCAAATGCATGGTGATCAGTCCCATCACTTCCATACCTTTTATACCTGTTGCCCAGCATATGCAATCCAAATCTGTGCCGAACACCAGGTGAAACCAGCCAGGAAGCTCTCGAGTCCTCCACAATCAGAACAGTCTGAGGATGTTCAATGCATAGGACTCAAGCTCTTCTACCTCACACTTGTCTTCCTGGCAGTCCCACCCAGCTCCTTTGAGAGAGGACCAGATATATCCAGACATGGAATACATCAAGATCTCAAGGAGACGAGCTGGTTTCTGAGCCCACCTACAAGAAAAGGGACCACAGACCCCTTGCTGTTGAAAGTAACAGGTTTCCCATAAGTGCAGGGCAATTAAGCTAATATGGACACACCCTAACTGGAGGCCCCTGGCAATGGGAAAGCCCTTTCTCCCCAGCATAAATAGGGGAGATCTAAGTTATGTGAAGTCCCCTTTTATCTTGTGTTGGTCTCATTGCTTTTCATTTATATTTTTCACCGTCAAATTGTATCCTCTGTCCACCTCACCATAGCAGACCAGGTCCATCCAGTCATGCCCAGATAACCTCACTAACCATTCTTGGACTTTCTTCCCAGTCTCAACCAAGTGGTCAGGTATGTACTAATGCATGATCTCTATTTTTCTTTTATTTTATTTTTGGGAAACATCAGTAGGTCCCTTTGGTCTGAGATATCAACTGCAAATGTCTTGCCTAATCATTCAGGCCCTCCTTCTGTATTCTCCCCCACCAGCCCCAGAACTTACCTTCAGCTTCAGCTAGAGACTTAATTTCTTTGGTCCACTCTAATCATTACTTATGCCTTTCCTCCCCTTCCAATTTCCTCTCTTCTTACCCGTACTATAGAAAACACACACACACACACACACACACACACACACACACACACACACACAATGAACCAGCATAAGACTGCTTCTTCATGAAGCATCCCTGAAATTTCAAGTTATTACTGTCTTTTCCTTTTCTGGTGCCTGGAATTCATACCACACAAGTTAGCACTTTCTTGTCAATTATTTCACACATGTTTCTATGCACTTTGCGACTCACCTTGTATAACCCTAATTAATACCTAGACACCTTTCGGAGGTGTCCCAACTGATTTCTGAGCTAAAATGTTTTGAAAATAGTTGTTTCCAGGTACTTCTTTGTATCTGGGGGAAAAAAAATCCTACACCTAATCCATCAGAGCTGTGCTCAAATTCAATAATCACCCTGTGAAATATTCCCATTTCCCATGTGACTTGACATTTTTCCCCAGGAGAACATCTCTCATCTTCCACTTAGCTATTGAACGACTTTGACAAATAGAGTTCACCTAGAATCTCCCTTCAAACAATATTTAAACTTATACCCTTCCAGCAAAGACTCCAGGATGGATCTCATCTCATTGAGCCAGTCAGGTTTGCTAATTTGTAACCAATTTTTTATTTACTAAATGTCAACATTCATCTGGAGGATAGATGGAAAAGCCACAGGTAACTGTTGACCTTCTGCTTAGAGGAATAAGATAACCATACCTGATTTCACATTTAGATATCTACAGAGACTGAAAGTGAAAGATCTTTCCCAGGGTTAGAAGGAAGAAGGAAAGCATATGGCTCCCAAATGGCTGTGGCTAAAGGATTTATGAATTCATAGAAGGAGGGATTTATTATAACCTTCAAAGCTGATAAGGAATGTGTTGGTGCTGGGCTTTTCTGAAAACCTGAACACCATTCTGAGAAGGCTGGTTTATGCACAAGACCTTCATCCTCTAAATAAAGAAATGAAATGTGCTGTTCAAATTGAACAACTTTTCCTCTAATGAGAGATGCTGGTGGCCTTTCATTAAAACCTAATGAAAACCTGCAGATGCCCTGCAGAGAGGCCAGCTCTAGGCAAAATTTTGCCATAAAGATGTTTGATTTGATTTTTTCTTACGCACCCCCCCCCTTTCTCTTTCTCCTCCAGTGTGCATATCTCTGTCAGGTGCCCTCCCTCCCTTTCACAGACACCTCCCGTGTTAGCCATCTCACTCCCTTCTGCCTTTTGTTCATTTTTATTCCTGTGAAAAACACCAAGACCAGGGCAAGATTCCCTTTGTTAAGATGGAGAGGTGATTTGACTTGCCCCCTTCAGGAACAAGGAATAGTCTGACGGGCCCCATGGGAGTGAGATTCACAGTTGGATTTCTGAAAGATGTTGTGGCCTAAGGGTTCTCTGAGCATAAACTACATTATAGGCCATCTGGGTGTTAAGGCAGCTATGGAAATAGTCTAGAGTGAATAGCCACAGACAAGGCAGCAGAAGACTTTCTGAAGTGACCCTTAGGAACAACATGAGACATGTGGGGGGGCGGGGGGGTGGGCTCCAGAAAGGAAGAGTAGGAACTAGGAATGAGTCAGGGCAGAGTGCCAGGCAAAAAGACCATCTGGGTTGGGGGGAAGCCAACAAGGTGAATTTGTGCAAAGAACCATTTGGTAATGAGGCACATAGATGTCATCTGACTCGGCATGGTAGGGGGGAAGACTTGAGCCTTACCTAGAGGGACCACTGAGAAAACCACAGTAATGATCAGCAATGACGTATCAAGAAGGATCTTCAGCCTTACAGGGAAAACGAGTCTCTCTATATGGTCAAGGCAACCAGAGTAGTGGAAGAGACACCTGAATTTTCTTCTGCAGATTATTTCTTCTTCTCCCCATCCCCTACCCTTCCCCCTCACTTTCTGCTCCCTCTCCTCTTTTCCTTCTCCTCCTCCTCCTCTTCTTCTTCTTAGTGAAAAATGAGTACTTGCTATTTAGTCATGGATGTCCCAAAGGAATGCACAATTTCGTCTTCAATCACACTCACATTTTTCCCTCCTGTGGATCATCTTTGGTGTGGACTAGTAATGTTTCTTCTTCAGAGATTTCCTACAAAGGTGGCACAGTCATTAGAAGCCCTGTGTGTGGGAAAATAATGTGAGGCAAATACAGGTATGGGGCAATGTTCAGGGTGTATGTGGACTGGACAATTCAACAGTTAGCAGATACCTCTGATGTGTTAGAAGCCCAGGATGAGACTGGAAGTGCCTGTCTGAGTGCATGCTAAGAGGGGTCATCGTTAGATAACAATGAGTTATAGCACCAGCCAACTACCTTCTTGGTTACCTCAATCCACAAAGCATTCCCTCAAGGCCGGTCATCAACTTGAGACATCCACTCCCCTTTAGTTACAGTCGTAGAAACTGAGGCTCAGATATACAAAAGACTTTGCTCAAGATGAGAGACTATGCCAGAGAGAGCTGAGATTTGAAATCATTCCTGTAAAGGGTTTCTCAAAAATGCATCCTACTCTTATTTCTACCACACAATATTCTATCCAGTTAGTTTAGGAACGTTGGAGAAATTGAACAAAGTGATTGGAAACATACAGGGAGATGTTAGTTGAATAATAGAAGACTTTAACACTGAAAGGTCCATTAAGAGTCATGATTTAGGAGGAAATTTAGTTTGATATTACCAAGAAAGAAAGCATTAAATCCCACAAGTGATTGTAGACTCTTGAATAGTAATGCTTTATTATTTTTTTGTTTTTCTTGTTGCTAGATTTGTCTGATCATTAGTCTTTCCAAAGCCTCTCTAGGTGTGAAAGAATCCCTCCTACCTAACTGAATGATAAAACAAATGCTTCCTCTGCTGTTTTTATTTATGGCATAATTTGCTCAGCTCCCAGGAACATCCTAAAGACTCACCACTTTTTGAAAATATGGACCATCTGAGCTTGTATATGCTCAATAACACTCTAAATGTGTTTATTCAAGCACTCTTCTCCTAATTATTAAGCTTGGGTGTATTTCAAGGGACATTTAATCTATCTCTGAGTCATTTATTTTGAACTCATTCAAATACAGAAGTAGATTAAGGGAAACATTTGCTTTTTGAATGGTATCAGAGCCATAGCATACCTTAAAACATGTTTCACTGGGCCAATAGAAAATGAATCCATTAGTTTTCCAGCAAATTTTTGGATTTTAAAAATAAAAGAACAGGTTGCTGGTGAACACCAACTGCTTCCTCACTTTAACTTCTGAGCTAAAATTTGCACCACTCCACAACATTTAGGAACATAAAAAAGACAATTGAATGAGTCAATTTTGCTGGCTGCTAAGTCCTCCTGGTGCCACCTCTCCCTGTACTCATATTCTGAGGTCAGTATTCATGTTTTTGCCCTGAGGCCAAACTACGCTGTTTTTTTTTTTTTCCGTGCTCTGCACTTCCACATGAACCTTTTAGAAAAAGTCAGCATTCAATAAAGAAAAGCCAAGGCAGAAATAAATCATAATATTAAGTTACAGAGGAACAAGGCTAAATACTGAACAACTGTTATACCATGATAACACAATTTAGGACAGCAGTAAGTAAGATCCAGGTCAGCATCAGGAAGGTACCTCGAGTATTCATTGCAGAGAGCTACTATGTAAATAACAGTCAAATAAAGAATATTTCCTGGATATTTTAACCCATCTGAAGATCAGTGAACCTACCTAGAGTCTTACAAGTGATATTTCTCTCTGTGATTTTTATACTGAGAAACACTAATCAGCAAACTCCCCACTGAGATGTGACCTCTAAGTTTTTATTACAATAATTGAGGAGAATATGAAAAGTTAGTCCTCACTGAAATATTGCAATGGCCAAGGAGGATTGGATCTTAGGTTATTTTTAATATGGTGCATATTGTGTCCTGAATTCTTGTTTTTTTTTTTTTTTTGCTTTGAATTTATGGAGAGACACTGTTTTTTAAAGGGCCAAGGTGATCTTGTAATCCAGGGTTTAAATTTTAGCTCTGGCTATTATAACTTAGTTAGTTGGACAGTCTGCTCAGGGATGAGTGTGGTACTGAAGAATCTAACTCAAGATTCCTCCAGACACTCACTTTTCATCAGACAACGTTTCCTGAACAGACTATGACCATTTAGGAAGTTGCCTTGATGCGCCCAACTGTCTGAAGAACATCCACCCCATGACTGCCCATATAATGAGAAAAACCTCCCCTCCTCTGGGAAATCCTTTTGGGACCCCATGCCTCATAACATTTTATGAATTCAGCCACTTGACTTGACCGGATAGAGACCATTGCTTGGTCATCTTTGTATCTCTTCCCCCTGGCAAAGGGCTTGTAATCCTATAGAAATTTCCAAATATATGTTTCAGTGTGTTGAAATAAAGCTCCCCAATATGGCCTAGTAATTGGGACTTTCCCTGACATTACATGTCAAAAGGAGTCTGATATTGTCGAGACTTTGAAGATGAAATTTTTCATTTTATTTATATGCATGTGTTTTAACTTAGCTAGAGTAAAAACAGTGTCTAAGAAATGCTCTTGTAGATCTGAAAAAGGAAAAAAATGGTATTTCTCCAAAGGTGGAGGTTGAAAAATGACTTCAGAGTTGACACCTACATTTTATGCAAACCAGAGCTTTGAGAATCTCCAGTGCTTGGATTTCACAGTTGTATAGTTGCACTTATTTAATAAATATGCTAAAGATCAAGCTCTAATTACTTGCTATAAATGGAAATCTATCTTGAAATGAACTCATGGGGGATTTTAACTTTTTATCTTGGCAACACGTACAAAATGTACAAAACTCAGCACATATTCCCTGGATAATTTCTAATTATACAATGCACTACACGGCCACTTATTTATTTATGTTTTCTTATACCATTTGCCCCAAATTCCAGAACTATGTATTTTTTTACTTAAAAATAGGAAAGAAACTTTTGATTTCAGAAGGCACAAATTAAGTAGAACAAGTGGGGAGTCAACACGTTTTGAGGATATTCTGAAGAAAATTCTGTGTAATTTTCAAATAATTTACAGATTTCATGATATAAGACACACCAATGTCCCCATCATTATCCTCTACTAGAAGAGGGACAATCAGTTCTCTTTCCTTGCATCTTGTCTTCTTAAATCCTACTGATTGTACACAATAGCAATCCTCTTTGGGGAGATTTTATCAAGGTAGGAGAAGAGTGTTGCCCATACAGTGGCATTAATAACGATTAAAGAAATGTAGGCTGAGATCTCAGAGGAAAATCTATTCTGACAAGCATCTCCCAAGAGGAATTATCATTCACTTAGAGAGTTAAAACCCTCCCTCACCACCCCATCCCATACACAGCCTGGGTGTGAGGAATCCTCCACAGAGAAAGCCAGATAAACTGATTAGGGCTTTCTCCAAATTATTGGTGGATTCTCTGGGCTTTGCCTTTCTGAAAAGGAAGGCAGGTTATAACCCGGTTCTGTCTTGTGGTAGGAAAATAAAATTGGCTTTCTCAATGATGCGCATCCCCAGGGCATTTGTGATGAATCAGCTTTCATAGATTCTTTCTTTGACCTTATTAAGGACAGACACAGCAGATAATTTTAATAATGCAGCCTTGAATATATCAAGAGTGTTGCTTCCAAAGTTTTGTGTAGCCAAAAAGACTAATTAATGCTGTTTCTTTAAGGATGGAGCAATTTAACCAGAGCTTTGACAATAAAATACTGGCCTTAATTTTTCTTTTCTTTTTCTGGGTGCCTCACGCTATGAATCAAAAACAGCACATTTCTCCTGGCATTTGGAACCTTAACCAATCCCCGATCAATGGAGACCTAATGAGAGCAGCTGTCTGAGCAGCCACAATAATCACCCTTTGGACAATCAATGCAGAAGGAAATCTGAAAACAGTTTGATACCAGGTATTTCTCTAATCATCCCTAATCACTCCTAATCAGAGAGGTGTGGTGTGTATTCCAGAGACCTTTGATAAGTAGAAGACATCGGAATCTTTTCAAATATTTGCATAATTAAGATGGATGAAGTACATGCCCCAGTGTGTGTTAAGCAGCTGGGGCTGGGAGCCACATTTGGGTTTGAAGAGAGAAGCCTCTGTCTTTCGAGATGCTGAGAATCACATATTAATTGCCCTATTTATTTATTTATTTATTTAACCAGAACCAGAGCTTTGAAAGGGAAAAGTGTGTGTTTACTCAAAATATCAAATCACAACAGCAACTAATCAACAACAATAACAACAACAAAAACCCACTACCTTAAAAAAAAAAAAAAACTACCTCCTTCCCAACAGTCAGAGTAAGAACTAGTGACTGACCAAAGTCAGTCACAGCCACATACTCAAATATCACATTTTCAATCATCTTGCTGTGTAGCACACTCATTATGAAGCAATAACTCTGGCTTTCCCCCAGCCTTGAGAGAAACAGAAATCAAAGTTTGACATACGTTTTTCTATAGCCTACTCAGGTAGTAGCATGAAATAGAGGTGACAGTGTTCTGCTATCAGCTGTGTGACCTTCATTCAACAAGTCACCTAACCTCTCTAAGCCTCAATTTCCCCTTGGCAAAATAAGAATGTTGTAAGTTCCTCACAGGTTTGAAATTCAGGATCAACAATGATCTGAGCGGATTGCTTGTAGTTTTCAATTGAGTGTTCATTCTCTCCACAATGAGCTGCAATTAAGCACTTGGCAGGTCTGGCCCTGCTGTCTTTCCCAAAGAAGATTGAAACCAGATGAGTACCAGCTATATATGGTGAGGAAATAATCAGATGAATAGAGAAAGATCAGAACATTCTGGCTATTTCCAAATCCCTATCTACATGAGGATGTCAAATCCACGAAATAGATAATTTTGTGTCCCAATGTGTTAACATTGTGCAGACTGCATCAACCCAGATTATGCTGCTAGCTCGGGGTTTACTCTTGCTCTTACAAATCATAAAATAAGCATTCCATTGCTGCAGAAAGTCAGTACCATGTGAGAACCAAGTCCAGCAGTATGGAACTTGTAAAACACCCCTTCCCTAGCTCTTTCACTTCTGTTTGCCTTCCAAAGAGCTGGAACCAGACACTGTACCTGGGAAGAATAAAAAAAAATTGGCCAAATATGTAAATATTTTAATTCAGAAATCCTAATATACTACTGAACATGGGACCAATTTAAGGAGATGTCTGGGGAATGTAGCTTCAATGACAAGTGGCCAAGGGATCACTACAGAGGAACAGACCTGTTTCCACATCCTCCTGCTAAGGGTTCCCATAAAATTTGTCTGCCAAGTAAGGACAACTTCTTCCCTCTTTCCCTCCCTCCCTTTCTCTTATCCTTCCATCCTCTTTCCCTTCCTTTTTCCTTCTTTCCTTCCAGCAATATGGATTTAGCATTACATTTTTGCCAGTCTCTGTGCAGAAACAGAGTATAGAACAGAAATACTCTCTGCATTCATAGAGCAGGTAGCCAGAGGAGACATAGACACAAATAAAAAAATCACACAAATATAAACTGCAAATTTCAAAGGGCTGTAAGGGAAAAATGCAGGTGAAGAGTGCTCAGGATACGCACATGCATTGCATGGTACCCAATTAAGAGCCAGTAAGTGTTCTTGGATGCTGCTGCAAATAGCAAGTCATGATCATCTTAACAAAGGCACTGCTTCTCTGCTGTTCAATGCCATGTGGACAATGGAATGCTCGCTGAGAAACTTCAAATTTCCAAACTCGAATTCATTAGTCCCAATAGTTGTTTTAAAGCTTGTGTCCTTTCATCTCCAGTCAAAAATAATGCCATAATTTCCATCATTTTTATCCTCACCAAGGTTGGTTGGTTGGCTTGGAGACAACTGGGGTTTTGTACCCCAGATGCAAGGAAAGCAATTGCTATGTTTATAAAGTAGTTGGGGAAACAAAAATACTTGGCTTAATCCTACTGTCTGCCCTTTTTGGAAAGGCGACACATTATAAATATGTGTATGTACATGCTATTATGTTAATATTGTAAATGGGGATGAGCTGGGGATGGGGGCGGGAAGACAGAACAAGGCCCCTGCTTAGCTATCCAACAGAGGTCTCCGCTGGTCCACAGTCCCTTTTACCATTAGCCCTGGCTGCTTCTCTCTCTCTCTCTCTCTCTCTCTCTCTCTCTCTCTCTCTCTCTCTCTCAGCTTATGTCTACATAAGGCCTTAAAGTTTATTAGGGCTTCAGTAGTTGGGATTGTACCATTTGAAATCTGAATATTTCTGACTTGCATTCTGCTTCTAAGATTTCCACGAAGTCAATTTTTCCAAGTAAACTAATATTGTGAAATAAATTGCTGGAGATACTGTGAGAGATATTTAAGCAATATTCATAAATTATTTCCAAGCATGTTATCAGAACCATGTTACCAGTTTATAAGCAGTTTTAGAAATTAGAAATCATCCTTTCATATCTCCTAAAAATAGGTCTCCTAAGGAACACCTGAAAAATACTTTGCTTAAATTTGCCTTTTAACTTTGATGATAAATCTGAAGTTTAAAATTTCAATATTTATCACTAACATTATTATCTTATTGTAACTTGCAATATATTGGACATGAATGGTTAATGTAGGGTTCTAATCTTCTGTTGCCATGGAGATGTTGAATAATGCCTAGAGGAAATGTCATGGTGCTCATGTTGTCGCACAGTGAGGGGACACATTTTTTAAACCAGAAATTCATAGGGAAAGTCTGAAAAATGGGGTTTCTTCTATCACCCCAAACCTCAAACAACACAATTCAGAGACTTTATTCACCAAGAAGACCCAGAATACCAAAAATAAATAAACAAAATGTTGCATATTCCACAGCTGGAGAGCAATTCTGCAAGACCATAGGAAGGCAGAAATCCTTTCCCAATATCAACCAATAGAAGCTCAATATTTACAGGTTTTATTTTGAGAAAGTTTTTAAACATAGACTATGCCTTAGTAATAAAGCCTTTGAATTAGGAGAAAGATACATTAGCATTAACTCTCAGAGAAAAGAATACTATAGAGCACCCAGAAGAAAGTAGAGCCTGGATCCAGACTGGCCCCATAATCATACCACTTAGGACATCAATGACTGGTTCCTTATGTGAATGAACTGGGGATCAATTTCAGGACTTTTGCTATTAACGTGATGATATACATTACATTAGTCATACCTTGCTCCAAAAAGAATCTTTTTAGTGTCTCCATACATCTCATTTCAAAAAAGAAAAAATTCCTTTGGTCTTGGTTTAATTGAACTAGACAACCATATATTGACATTACAGGAAGAATTTTTCTGGTCTTTAGATGGAAAAAAAATAGGTAAGAAGATGCTGGACATAATCTGTTTTGCTGACCTACTTTCTCCTTGGTTGTGCAATGGGTTTTTCTTTGTTTTTTGGCTTTTGTTTTGGTGCAGAGACTCTTCCCATTTAATAAATTAATCCTTAGGCACTGAACTACACCTCGAGCCCTGTGAAAAATGTTTTAATAGATGTTTTAATAGCGACTATCATGTTTGTATTACATTTGATAATTTTCACAAGCCATTGGAAGATCCAATAATATTAGAACTTTGATTTATATTTTTGTAAACCCTTTGCAAAGTGTGCTTTTACATAAGTTTTATAATGCTTCTATTTGAATAGCAAAATATGTTATGTTATGAATAACTTAGGATAGTTGGGATGCAAGTTAAAAAGTGCTGAATGCTGAGGCAGGTGATTAAAAAAACTAAGAGATTATGCTCTATACTAGAAGATCTTAGAAAACAAGTTTACATCTTATTTTACCTTGCATATTCAGGGTGTAGTTAAGCTTCTAGAACATAGTAGACAGTGAATAACTATATGTTGAGTTAACAAATGAGTGAACAAATTAACAAATGAATAAGGTTATGTACTTTATATTCCTTTACTATTTACCAATTTGAATTGGCCACCAGGTAACATACCCCACCCCCTACCATAAATAAGCTTCTCTCCTAGTCAACAAGATCTTTACAAAAGGTGTCAACAAAATTTCACAGGAGTTCTGCAGAGAGATCAATGTGGTTCAAAGCATCCTCTTTGTTGTAAAGGCCAGGTTTCTCTTTCTTGTAAAAGCTAGATCTACAATCATGCTTATAGCTGTGCAAAAGATGCTATCTCTGTTTTCCTTGGTAAAAACTTGTGAAACCTCTGTCTAGCCTAAGAATATGGGACAAAGAGTAACAGTTACATGCCCACTCACAGTCATGTAACCACCCACTGAGTATAAATGTAAAAGAATTTTCAGACTTAGGTGCCAGAGGTTTTGGGGGGCATTAGATCCTCTGGACCGCTGCAACTTAAATAAACCTGCTTTCTAAAAATTCCCCCAGTGTCCAAATTATCTGTCCTACATCAAATTTTCACCAATTAAGTACAAAATTTCAAGACCTGATCATGAGAAATAACTCCAATAAGATCAATCATCAGTCCCCTTTCATACAAAAAACAGTCTGAACACATCAGCCCCTCATCTGTGAATGGATCCAGATATTAGTTAGAGAACATTGGCTTTCTGAGCACTGTACCACATACCTGTAATCCCAGCTACTCAGGCAGCTGATGCAGGAGCATAATGCATTTGAGGCCAGTCTGTGTAATATAGTGAAAGCCTGACTCAAAAACAAACATATAAACAAAGAACCATGAAAACAACTGGGGATTTAACTCAGCAATCAAGAGCATTCTTGGCATGAGTGAGGCACTGGGTCCAATTCCTAGCTTCAGTGGTGGTGGAAGGCCATGGAGAATGCTGACTCTTCTTTGTCATTTGCAGGTTCATCATGGCACAGAGACATATTTTGTCAAACCAAGTGAGGACAAGGTTGTTGAAGAAGTTTTAGCTCCTAAGAAGGAAAACAGCTGTCTATTATAAACCGAGAAAATATCATCCAGCCCATGGTCTTCATAACCACCAATCAAAAATGTGACCTTTCCCACTCTGACTTTGTTGTAATTTCTCCCAAGTAATGGAGGGGACATTTACCTTCTCAACTCCCCTTCTTCTGCTTTCACTCTCCCTTTTCCACCTGTGGTAGACCCAGAGTTAAAACCACAGCCAATAAAGGGTTGTTTTCCTCTTACATTGCTCTCCAAGGAACTAGGCAACTATGGGCTCCACCTCCCATCTCCCTCACAGACGGAAACACTAACTACAATTGAATATTTTTTTGGAGTCACTTATTTTGAGAAAATAAATCCTAGAGTCCCCCATTCAGCTGGAAACCCGCAGGTCCTGTTCTTCTCTGTCTCAGAACAGTTCTTGGTCCCATGGTTTGTTGAATACTAATGGCCTCCATGCAGAGGTTAAAACCATTGACCACACGAGTGGAGTCATTACCATGACTGCAATTTTCACATGCTATATTTATGTCCTTTTCTGTTCAATTTAATAAACTACCCTGAAGCTTTATTTAAAGAGATTTTTCTCTAGACAACATCATAGCGACAGCTAATTTCTCAGCAGACTAAAAAATCACTAGAAAAATTTTTTTTGTTGTTGTTTAGTTCTGTTCTAGGTAAAGATGCTTCAAATGACAAGAGATCTGGGATAGGACACATGGTCAGTTGAGTTTTTTAGGAAATGAGGGGGCACATAGAAAAATAAAATATGATGCTTCACTTCAAGAGATTTGCCAATGGTTAGATGTCTCATATAGCCACCAAAACAAAATAAGAAAGCAATAAATCTTATACCAAAACGGAAACACCAGCAGAAAATATTACAGAAATTTCAGAGGAAACAGAGGCAAACATGAACTGTGATCATCACCAATATTATCAGTGAAGATAGGACACTCAAAGGCCTTAAAGGATAAGTAAAATTTTCAAAGCTCCTCAAACCATGTGAGTTGAGGAGCTAAAATAGAAGAGAATGAAGCATAATTTGGGATACAGTAGATATCAGTGAAAAGAAAATCAATGGGTTTGTATTCTGTTGGGGTGATTGTAAATTAGTACAACCATTATGGAAATTAGTATGAAGGCTTCTTAGAAGTCTAGAAATGGAAGGACCACATGACCCAGCTATCCTACTCCTAGGTATTTATCCTAAAGAAATAAAGTCAGCATATTACAGTGATACATGCATACCCATGTTAATGGAAGCACAATTCACAGTAGCTAAACTATGAAACCAGCGTAGGTATCCACCAATGGATAGTTGGATAAAGAGAGTATAGTGCACAAGTGTGAACACACACACACACACACACACACTCACACACAATGGAATTTAATTCAGCAAATGATGAAATAATATCAATCACAGGAAAATGGATGAAACTCAAGATGATTATGCTAAGTAAAAAAAGATAACTCAGATGTATATGTATAAGCTAGAGAGAATAAAGGGGAAAAAAAAGAGTGGGAGGAAATCTCATGAAAATAGAAAGGAGACCAGTAAGGTAGAGGAAAGAAATTAGGGAGAGGGACATAACAAAAAAGAAAGCAATAACAGATGTAAATTCATGAAACAAATCTTATGTATGGTAAAAAGCATTATTGCCAAAGTCAAAAGAAATGGCAACCCCCCCAAAATGAAACTGACTTTGTAGACAAAGAACTGAGATAATTAGTCAAAGTTCCTAGAAACCTAGAAGAGAAAGACTAGCAACTCTAGAGAAAGGGCCAGGGGGAAAAAAAACAAACAGACAAAAATACAGGTTTTCCTCCAACATACAAAAAGACTTTCAACATCCCACATATACTAAAAGAAATTCAAATGAAAAATGTTATTTCTCACCCAAAGCTTCACAACACACTCTGTGATTGAGGTATCAGAATCCACACTGTTGTGCATGATGCAAGGCCACAGGTAGATAGTGCAATACCATTTCTGAAGCAGAGAATATGGCAATACATAATAAAATGACAAGTGGATTTACTCTTTTGCCCTGAAATTTCACTTTTAAAACCCTATCCCACACGTACATATCTGCACAATGGCTGTTCCTTGTCAAAAGGACATATTGAAAAGAATCAATGTAATGTACTCATTAGTCCTCTGCAGAGGAAAATTAAAAATGGGGAGAATAATATTCATGTGGTGATATGGAAGGATCACAATAAATATTGTAAAATAACAAAAGGCAAAATATGAAATGGTATATGTATTATAGGTAGAAAATAAAGACAAGACTGATAAAACTAATTATTAAATGGTTACATGAAATAGAGGAAGAAGTGATTAGAAGGAAGGATTTTATGTTCACACATTTTGTATATTTTGACCTTTGAATAATGTAAATATATTAATTTCCAAAAAAATTAAATTTGAAAAAAATTTTCATAATTGAAAAACACTTACAAATTAAAACAAATGAACCTAATGTTTTATCAGATTAATAACAGAGAAAGCATTCCATTCAAAGGACTCAAAAGTCCAGGACTTCTATTGTGAATTTGAAGTGTGAAAGATTCTAAGATCCCCACACATATACACGCACACTGAAACTCCCAAGGTAATTTTATTATTTGTTGTTAATTTGATGTTGGGGTTTTCAAACTATTTTTAAAATCTACATTAAAACTGTCATTTTAATGATGTCAGTGTTAGGAATTAAAATTTTCAGTATAAAGTGGAATAAAAATATAAAATTTAAAAAGTAAAAATATTAATGTTAATATTTAAATTTAAGTTATAAATATAAATTCATGACTTGTTGAAGGCCACAGCCGAGTTGGGATGACACGTGGCATTTTGCCATAAGGGAGTGGTTGAGAGGTGACAGATGATGACGGTTAAGTTAAGCTGTGTATTCAATTGTATATAGACCCCTGCTGTCTCCCTGCTGTCTGCCTCCACCTGCTACTTTGGAGTTCTCTAGGGGATTCCTGGGGAGTTCGAGTTGGTTGGTGAAGTTACAGTGAAGGGAGATCCAGTTGATGTGGTATGCCTGAGAGGGCCAAGTGGGTGTCGTTCAGGGGAGTTTGGAAATAAAATTTGTTCCTGCTTGAGTGGCTCGTGATTTGTGCCCAGCCAGACTGTGGCAATGACTTTTTAAATATATGTTTAAAAGCCTTGAAAGATGCTGAAAGCAATGTAATGTCAGGAGAAATGAGCACTTCTTGTCACCAGGTATAGAGCTATTACAGTACCTCATAAAAGAAAAGCAAGACTTCATGGAGAAATGGTTGACTCCAAGTATGGGACAAAGAAAGAACAAGTTGAGCCTGTGCCAGAAAGCAGAGGAGCCCACAAAGACCAACAGACACAAGGGTCAATATGAGGAAGTTACCACTGGGCAAAGTTGTAAGAATCATATTCTCAAAAAGTATAGTGAGTTCAGTGGGTTGAAACAGATTAGATCATTGAAAAATCAATAAGTTCATCATGAGATTTTTAAAAGAAAGTCATAGAAATCTCATTTGTAGCAGGTATTAAAACAATTTTTCTTTTCAAAAATCGGAAAATAACGTGAAAGAATTCATCATTTATCTTCTCCTTCTGGCAGGAACTGACATTTAGGGTAACAAAATAGCGCACTTAATGAGGAAAACTTCTCCTTTACATAACAATATGACATATCACATGAAGAAAAAGTGGTAGGATTTTTAAAACGCATTAGAAACCCTTAACTGGGTGTGGTGGCTCACACCTGTATCCCAGTGCCTGAGAGGCTGAGGCAGAAGGATCCAAGTTCAAAGCCAGTCTCAGGAACATAGTGAGGCCCTAAGCAATTTAGCAATACCCTGCCTAAAAATAAAATATAAAAAAGGGCTGGGGGTGTGGCTCAGTGTTTAAATGGCCCTGAGTTCAATCCCAGTACAAAAAAAAAGAAAAAAAGAAAAGAAAAAAAGAAAAGAAAAAACCCTAATTAAATTAACTGTTATCTGTAAGGATTATTGATTAATATCAGAACTACAAGTGAACAATTTGTATGGCAATTCATTCATAAAGTGCAAAGTAGTACTGCACAGATTATGTGCTGGTCCCAAGAGAAAATACCATTCTTCAATGGAGGAATTGAATTGTGATTACTTTAATCCAGGAGCCAGTGCTAGTATCGTTAATGATGGATCAACTAAATATTATGTCTTCTTGTACTACAGTACTATTTATGAAAAGTTACCGACTATCAACCAGAAATGTTTAATTTTAATCCATCAAGCCTGTGATATAATTTCCAGGAGAGGGTACATTCATGAAATAAAAGAAACATATGGACTAAATGACAAATAACTAAATCACACAAGCCAGACAAATTCAGAATATATTCTATATGACAACCAACCTGTTCTTGTAAACAAGTCACTATCATTAAAAAAAAAAAAAAAGTGTATGTTTGTAAGGTTCTATGGACAAAGGCATGCTGGTAAGGTTTCCCAACCTGTTTGAAGAGGTGGGGAGGACCCGATTTGCAGTTCTTGCTCATTCTCGTGTTGTAAATACTCCCAGGGAATGAGGGGGGCAGTTTCAAGCTACCTATGTGACATCAACTATCTTGTATAATCCCTAAAAACTTAACAGTCAGGCCTTGTCCATGGTAGAAGGAAGCTGTATCACATCAGTGCTTAGGTGACAGAACAACCTGGCTCAGAATGGTCTTGGACTAATACTGGAGACAGTCGCTGTCCATCATTTGAATGTCATTGAAAGAATATTTGATGAGCATACTGTTTAATAAAATGGAAAGGTAGACATCATCACTGGAAAAAGCGTTACAAAACCTTATACTCAGTATGGACTCATTTTGGTGTAAAATGTAGTAGATATACCCAGGTGGACACACAGCAAGGCACTAACAGAGGTGACTTCTAGATGATTAGAAAGTGCTGGTTTCGGTTTGTTATTTTTCTAAGATTCCACAGTTCTCCTCCCACTGGTCTTGTAACGTTTGGTTTTAACTTTATAGGAATGTTTTTTAAAAGATATGACAATGAAGTAAATCAGTCATTTTGGAGCAGTAAGGAAGAACTATCAGGACTTGTCTATTACCCATGCAGGTGAGATAGGAATAGAAACATCCGCTCTGTCAAATTGAACAGCCTCATGCTTTAGCACTCTTAGACTTGGTTTAACATCAAGATGTCTCAGGCTTTAAATGAATTGTCAAATATAATTTGGCTCTGGATTTCCAAGATATATGATTGCCCTTGGAGAAAACTTGATAACTCAGCTTTCTTGTGTCAAATGTGTATCTACCTGATAGGGCACTTTATAAAGTTGATCCCCCCTTGCTCTTCCTCTACCACATAAAAAATCTCAGCTGGCCTGATGAGCAGGTCCCCAACTCTGCCCTAATGAGCACGAGACTCCATAAAGAAAACTTTTATGTCCAGGAAGCTCAGGCTACCATTCAGAGATTGCTTTGGGGACCTAATCTGCACAGAATCTGAGAAGCCAGTATTAGAAAGCAGATATTTAGAAGTCTTTGGACACAGTCAGCCACATGCATGACAACAACACACATTATTTCCTTCTTGTCAATATTCTTTTTCTTATGTGTTCTTCATTATCACTGCCTCTAGCTTGGCATTAATTTTCTTCATTTGTGGGAGAGTCAGGCTCAGTCCCAAAAATCCAACTGAATTTTAAAAAGCAAAGACAAAGAAAAAAAATACATAGCAGCCTGCTTCTTTCAAGCAAAAAAAAAAAAAAAAAAAAAACCATAAAACAAACAAACAAAAAAACCTCACAGCCTAAACTTGGAAGGACTGAGGGGTTGGTGTTTGCAAATCCGTGGTAGGATGGTGGAGACAGAGCAGTGAGCATGACCAAAAGATACACAATCTGGTCCAAAGTGATTTCTGAAAACTAACATAGTATGTAAAGAAACCTGACAGCCTTAGCCTTGAGTGTACTTCAACATTTTGGTAAAGTCTGATCTGTAGCAAAGGGCCTTTCTCCCATTGACACATTTTAGTACCAGAAATCCCAAACTACAGCTGGTATGCTGAATACAAATAAGGCCATGAAATGTATCTCTGGAGGTCCATAAGCCATCCTGTTGTGAAAACACCAATGTTTTCTTACTGAGCACTTAATATGAGCCTAGCAGTTTAGATTCATCATCTCCAATGCTCAGAACACCAAAGGAAGTTGTTAGGGGTTGAATTGTGCCCTTACTCCGTAAAGATATTTTGATTTCTTAACCCCTAGTATCTCAGAATGTAACCTTATCAAAAAATACAGAGGTTACAAGTTATAGAGGTCATCAAATCAAAATGAAGTCATTAGGGTGGGTTCTAATTCAATGACTGACTTTCCTATAAAAAGGGAAAATTTGGACCTAGACAGACACCAAAGGGAGAATCCCTGGTGGACAGAGGATTAGAACAATGCATCTACTAGCCAGGGAATGCCTGAGGCTATGAGGAACTTAGAGACAGGCTTGTTTCAGATTCCTCCCTAGTGCCTTGAAAGAGAATACCACCCTTCCAGCACTTAATTTTAGATGTTTATCTTCTAGCACTGTGAGATGCTGAAATTCTTTTGTTCTAAGCCACTGACTTTATACTACTTTGTTATTGAAGCACTAGGAATCTAACACAGAAGAAGGTATTACCATTCCTATGTTACAGATATGGAAACTGAGGTTGAGCTCAAATTCAGCTATGACTTCAGAGCTCATAGGCATGCAAACTAGCTTCCATGGGCTCTGGAGTTCCATGAACCTGTGCCTGAAGGTTCCAAGCATTCAATCAAATTTTTAAAAATTTTCCATTTGCATGTGAATGATACTTGAAATGATGCATTTACATGAATTTAAGGGCCATCTAATAATCCACCACTAGACCACAATTTCCGCATCCAAGCTAATGTTTGTGTTGGCAATAAACTGGCTTTCTTCCATTGCATCAGGTAGTCAGTTACATGGATTTTCTCCCAACACAAGCATTTGCAGGGTCACAACCAAAACTACTTGTGGAACATGTCACACAGGACCTTTTGTGAATGCTTCAATATTGAGATATGCAGAAGGGCTAGGGAGGAGGCAAAGACCCTGGCTAGGGATAAAAAAAGAAGTAGAGAAAGTGATGGATTCACCAAATCTTGAAGGAGATGAAGCTCTGCAAGTCTGTCATGTGATACAAATTCAAGTCCTGCTACCCCTTCAGACAAGGTTTGAAAATATGGGGTAAATGCCTGTTTAGTACACCTTGGGGAGTTGGGTCCCAGAGATCTAGAGGGAGAACAGAGTGAACTTTCATTTGCTAGGAGACTTGGACAAGGCCATTGATAAATGGTGAAGCCAGTGGCTTATGTGCTTTATTAATACCTAATACCCACTCCCAAAACCTTTGCACAACCTTGAGTAGATGTGTTAGCTGAGATACAGTGAAACCTAATGAGTATGAGATTAAATATCCTTTCAGCATGACAGTAAGACAAAGGCTCAAAGTCTTGTTTAGTTTCAATAGATTATACTCAAATGATCCGTAGATTATATAACTAATATTATCATTTTTAAAAATCTAGGTCAATACTTTGTATCTGAAATAATTTTTTCTTTGAAAAGAAGCTTGAACTTTACTTGGTTTCAAATGCTTGTCATTACAAGGAGTTGCTTTTTTTAGGTAGCAACTAACAGCTTAGCACGGGGTTAATCTACCTGCCAGCTAGATGTCACCGTGAAATTGGAGAAGCAGAGCCCTGAGGGATGGGGCAAGAGGATGTATAGACTCAAATAACTCCATATAATGAGAAGAAAAGTCCCGGGTAGTTTGTGATTAATTGTCAAATGAGTTGCACAAACAGTAATTGCTTGACAATTAGAACATCCTGAATTTTTCTAAGGTTGGAATTTTAAAGAATATTTTCATATATCTTTATTCAGCCTTACCAAAAATGGACTATGGTCATATGACCCTGTCCCACCACCAAATAAATACATTGCCACTAGGTTTTGTCACCCTTCTAGAAAGAAACATAGGAGGGGATGAGGTTAGGGTATGCAATATAACTGAGTACACTAAAGAAGTTTTAAATGGTAAAATTTTGAAAGAAAATGGGATGACTCAGGAACCTAGACAAAATCACCCCACTATAGCCTGAGTCTCACACAGCCAGTTCATCACCAGGCTTCTAGAAGTGATGGGACTCTATTACAGCTCTCCCTACTTCCCTTGCTAGGCCCTTCTTCTAACTAGAGATTGACATCATCTTATTCTCGTGGCTGCCCTTCCCTGCTCAGGCTGCAGCGGCCTCTGCTGTCTTGACCTCCTTCTCCTTTACCCCAGGCCTCACTGGCTGCTGTGCTGTATCTTGAGTTCACAAAGCCTTTGTTTTCAAGCCTCATGCTCTCTTCATCCCTCCACCTGCCTGAGGCCTTCCTTTTTTTCCTCCCATTAAACTTGCTCAATGCATGCCTCCACTTAGTAATGATGAGCATGGTCCATGATTGTACTTAAATTCTTATTCTAGAATATGGGCTAAAACTGAGGACAATAAAGTACTCATAGGTTCTGAAGAGACACTGAAAGCCACTATGCCCTTCAGGTGCTGTGAAAACATACTAGAAATGAAAAAGGAGGCTCAGAGAGGAAACAGGAATCATTCAACTTTTCTCAGGGGGCTGTGACAAGGCCTTGAAGAAAATCCTTTAGAGATTCTGGGGATGGCTGCAAGAAGGGGAAGCTGGAAGTCCACTCCCCGGTGGGATATTTTCTGTACCCCTGAATTACAGCCTCACAGAGCAGGGGATATAAATGAAGCACGGAATCATAAGTGCCATCTTGGCAGAAATGGAGTTTGTGAGCATACATGGAAAGCAAGGATGGCATGCGCTTCCCACCTGGAGTATTCTAGGGGACAGGGCTGTCCAGAGCAGCCCAAGAGTTCAGGGAGGGGATAGCAGGCATCAGGAAGGCAGTGTTGGGCTTGAGAAGTGCATGGGAATTCTCTGTGCCGCAGGTAGAGGATGGCTGAGCTCAGGTAACTTCATGTGATTCTGCCCAAGACAGCTGGAAGACTTGCATGAACTCAGAGGAGCAGGGACTAAAAAGAGGTTGAAGGAGGCTTTCAGAAAATGTGGCATCTGCCTCAGGAAACTTCATTTCAGAAATCCCCATGTTGGTGAGCAGGAAGACCTGTGAAAACTTACCAATGTGCCTCCTCTGACACCCGGACTTGATAAGGCCAAGAACCTGGATGCCTGCCTCAAACCATTAGCCATACAAGCCCTTGCCTTCCTTACCTTTCCAGTGTCTAATCCCAGACCACAGTCCTCAGTTCTTCCCCTCCTCCCACACCCAGATCTTGGAGAAACATGGAGCAAGGGAGGGCAATATAAAGAATGAAAAGAAACCACACTGGTCCCCACCCTAATCTCCCCAGGATGAGGTAAGCCTTCCCTGAAGGAAGAAAGAAAGCTACAACTTAATTGTGAGTTTAAATTTGAAAAAAAAAGACACAGTTGCACTCTTTAATACATGGAAAGGATTCTGTATTGTCACAAAAGGGTAAAAAAGGATTACACAGCTTTGGAATCTTCCCAAGATATCATCAAGAGGCCAGGTAGAGAAATGAGATAAGATAAAGTATGCTGAAGGAAATGTAAAAAAAAAAAATAAAGCTATTTTCGGTTTGTACTCTACAAATTCTCAGCCCAAGTAATCTATATGTTTTTCTATATCTGTATGTATGTGTATATGTAAATATACAAACATATCATTTAATCTGTAGCTTTTTAAGGAAAGAGTCATATTGGTTCATTTTAATATCCCCAGCCCTAGCGTTTGCTTGCAGTGAGAAGAAGATGAAGGGCTGCCTAGGGACACAGAAATGCCTGCTGCCTGGAGCATCCACAAATGTCAGACTGTCAGGCACAGCAATCCTAGGCCCACACTGCTCTTTCTCTCCACCATCATCGCTTCTGATCAACACTGAACCCAGGTAGAATTCTAAGTAGGCCCAGAGTCATCACACAGATTTCTGTTACTCAGCGTTGTGTCTTTGTGACAAAATGCCCAAGATAATCAATTTTAAAGGAAGAAAGATTTATTTTGGTTCATGGTTTCAGAGGTTTCTGTTGTTTCAGCCCATGGTCATGTGACCCCATCGTTTTGGGCCAGTGATGAGGCAGAACATCATGGCAAGGAGCATGAGGTGAAGCAAAGCTGACTTCCTGGCAATCAGAAAACAGAGACAGAGAGACAAAGAAAGATTGAGGTCCCAACATTCCCAATAAAGGCACAACCTAATACCTCACTGGGCCCTACTGGGACCAAACCATCCCTAACTAGCACCACAGGCTGACTTTCTTGCCTTTAGCATACATTCTTTGGAATATATTTAAAATTCAAATTGTTAAACCTTTCCTCCTCCTACTTCTATTTGTCTTCCAAAGGCTTACAGAGAGGGGTGAGAAAGTTTATGGCCCGGAATATGCCATCATATTTTACTCACCCCATTATCTGAGGGTTTCTACTTATCAACCATGCCCAAATGACAACTGCATTCAATATGAAAATGAAGTCTCCATTGTCATCTTTTATAAAAATGAGTTCTTCAAACACCCAGGCCTGTGTGAGATTCCATCAGTAAAAGAAATTCCTGAAGAAAAACTTGACCTTGAAAGAGAAGAAGAGGATGCAGCTTTGGAGAATTTTCAAGGGCTCATTCTTATTATCTATTACTATGTAACAAAGTACCCCAGATGCAGTAGCTTAAAATTACTATTTTATTTTACTTTACTCACACATTTGTGAGTCAGAAATTTAGGGAAGACTGAAATGGGCAGTTGAACTCTTGACCATGAAACAGCAGGGCTGACTGAGGGACCTAGAGCAGCTGACGTAGGACTCACATTCCATATGGGTAGATTTAATTATTTTTCTGAAATCTGGGCTAAAATACCCGGCAATTGATTCTAGTGGATGGCTGGGAGCCCAGCTGTGACTGTCAACTGGAGAGCTGATACTCCATCTCTCCATGTGGCTTGGACTTCTCACAGCAGGTGGCCAAGTGCCAGAGGAAGCATCCCAAGAGCAAGTGTACCAAAAGGACCAGACAGATGCCGTAAGGCTTCTAATGCTAATCTCAGAGAAGCCAGAACATCATTTCTGCCAAATTCTATTGGTCAAGCAAGTCACTTAGGGAGATGGACTTTTCTTCCATCTCTCAATAATAAGAACAGCAAAGACTCTCTTGCCTTTAATGCTACCACTGAGATTCCATGTGCTTGAGCATTCACTGCTTGCTGCTCCTGACTTTACTCCATCTTTATGTATGTATGGTGTAGAATGGGCATGACAGTGAGATAATGTTAGGAATTCCTTATGCCCAGAGTCAACCAATCATTATCACTCAAACATTTCATTTAACCTCTTCCTCTGTGCTGAACAAGGTAGAGTATTCCTAGGCTTCTAACTAAGTTAGATATCACAAAACACCAAATCATGCAAGCCAAAGCTAGTCTACATGTTCAGTGAGAAGATGGCTTTTATATACATGTGTGTGTGTACACGTGTGTGTGGGTGTGTATGTATGTGTGTATATCATATACACATATGTATGTATATGTGCATGTGTGTATAAATATACATATGCACATACATATAAATATGTTAAATATAGATTTGTTTAATTGACACATTAAAATGGGGTGATGCCATATATAATTCAGAAGATGTGACAAAAAATCAGAGGATCCAAAATGTATCCTCAGCACAGCAAGAATTGCCTGGTATTGATAGTCTCATGCCTTCTTTGAATGGGGCAGTCATCACTTATACATTATACACTTATAAACTTATTCAGTTATATCATTTATACAGTTAGCCCACATCACTGATACATGTCTCGGGCCAGGGCCAGATAGGCATCAGTTTGCTTCTCTACCACACAGTGCAGTGTTTTAGAGTGCACAGATGTGGCTTTAATGGTATGCGTTCAAATCCTGGTTCTACCATTTACAAGCAATGTGACCTTAGGAAAGTGATGGAAGTTCCTGACATCTAAGTTGCACTGTCTGTTGAAACAGAACAAGAAATAATGTACTATCTCACAAGGTTTTGTGAATATTAAATGAATTTATATGCATTATAAATATTAATATATCAAAAAAATAAGTATATTAGAAGAGTGCTTAGCAAATGGTATAATTTTCACAGTATTATAACCATAGTAGGAAAGGATAAATATAAAATTACTTTGAAAATGTGTAGGCACTATACACAAAACTAGATTTTTATTATATGTGGTACAGGTTTCTGATGGTGATTTCCTTTTTTTTTCTTTTTTAAAAAGTTCATATTTTTATTGGAACTATGTTGAGCCTACAAGTAAACTTACAAAGTATTAGAATTTTTTATAATACAAAGCACATGAGCATGGTATATTTCCCCATTTATTAAAAAAAACATTGGAAATGTTATCATGGTAGAAGTCTACCTCTATTTGACTCAATATTTTTTCTCTGCCTTTAGTACTTTTTATTAGCTAGTCTATTTCTGCTACTATAGAAATCACAGTATATGATTTCATGCTCTGATATCTTTCACACCAAAACAAAACCAAAAACCCTCCTCAGCTCACACTACCTTTGCTCCCTTCCATGGCAAAACTTCACAAGTCTTAATTATACCTAATTTCTGCTTCTTCATTTCCTATTCTTCCATTCTTCAACCTACTCTAATCTGTTTCTTTGTTCCTAACACTCTGCTGAAAGCTATTCAGAACATAAGTCCGGCTTTTGTTCACTAACTAATCTCTCATACAGTCAAATCCAGGATACTTCCCTGACATACCCTCCTCAGTCTTTCAACAGAATTTCCTATGGAGATCTGATGGGTGATTTCTCCAGTCTTCCTTTGAATACTTCAGGGTGAGAAGATTTACTTCTATTTGTGATAATCATATAATTCATTCCATGGTTATCAGCTCTAATTTCAGAATTTTTTCCCTTAAATTAAGGCTACACCAAAGTCCAAATATCCTACCTCAGTATAACTGAAGTTCTACATTTCTGAGAACATCCATAGGATATATTTTCTGTACTTATTCTTCAGTATCTATATAGGCCCTTGTCTTCTGAGCTATCTTTTCTTTAAACACCAAGGGTCAAACCCTTTTCAGGAGGCCAAGGGTCCCAAAATGAGGAACACCAGCTCCCACTTGACAGGCTGATAGATGGCTTATGTGTGCCACCGGGTGCTACAGGCTGTAACCACCTTCCGCATCTCCCTGCATCTCCCTGTACAAAACACATAACACCATCTGTTATTTCTCTCAAGAGTTATCATTTACTAGGTACTGCTACTGATTTTATTATGGATTGGTCCTCAGAAAGACTCTGTGAATTAAACTTTACCCTTTAGAGATCAGTTTTTATAATCTTAGAGATGAGGGAAATGATGCACGCACACTGTTTTCTCCATGCTGCTCCTCTGACCCATCTCCAGGTCCTGGCATGGATGGGGCTGGGCTCCAGGACACACACAAAGGCATTAATCAATAAAATACATCTGGGGGCTGGGGATATGGCTCAAGCGGTGGCACGCTCACCTGGCATGCGTGCGGCCTGGGTTCGATCCTCAGCACCACATACAAACAAAGATGTTGTGTCCGCCAAAAGCTAAAAAATAAATATTAAAAATTCTCTCTCTCTCTAAATAAATAAATAAATAAATAAATAAATAAATAAATAAAATAAAATAAAATACATCTGCACCAAAGGGGCAGAAGCAGTTCCAGTCAACACTGTTCCAAATGCTGAGCACCTACTTCATCAAAGACAAAGTTGCCTGAAGTGGAACAGTGTCATAATCAGGTGAGAAGTCCAAATAATTGCCAACCAGTATGGCATGGACACAAGACAATGAGAAGGACATGACAGGTAAAAAATGAAAAATTCAGTACTTTCTACTTTACATGGTTACTTTATAATATTCAAATCCAAGCCTGGTCCTTTTGCATCTATTTGTCTGTTTCACAGTAGGATAACATACTATGACTCTGAAGGAATGGAGCCTGTCTCAGAAGTCAGAAGACACACACAAGATGTCTCATTAAGTTCATCTGCAGGGCTGGGAGATGAAGTTCAGTGGTAGAGTACTTGTTTAACATGCACAGGGAGTTAGATACCCAGCTCCACACACACACAAAAAAAAAAAAAAAATTAATATATCATTTGTCTGTACAAAGCCCTGGGTTTGATCCCCAACTCTGAAAAAAAAAAAGATAAATCTTAGACCACTTTGTTGCTACAACAGAATAGCTGATGCTGGATAATATATATATATATATATAATTGATTATTTGGCTCAAAATGCTGGTGGCTAAAGAGTCCAGAAAGCATGGTGCTGGCATCTTGATATGGTCCCTGGGCTGTGTAATAATATAGCAAACAGCCTCACCTGAGGGAACATGTGGAAGAGAATTCACATGGTAAGAGAGGAAGCAAGAGACTGGAAGGGACAAAGTTTGCTCTTGCATAAAAATTCACTTCTGCAAGAACTAATCCTCTCCCGTGATATCCAAACCCCTTCTCAAGCCCAGCATCAATCCTTTCATGAGGGTGGTGACCCCATTACCTACTTTCCCTCTGTAAAGTCCCTACTACTTCCTCACCATCACTTTGGGGAAGTAGTCTCAATTTGAGTTCTGATTAAAACAAATCACTTTCAAACCATATCATCACCCTTAGATAGAAATTTAAATTTCAGAAGGTCTGTCTCTGGTATGTCCACCTTACAATTTTGAAGTGCTTTCTTTGAAAACGTCCTCATCCTCACTGTAAGTCTTAGCTATAAATATAAGCTTACTTACCTTAGTTTTTTGTTGTATTGGTTTGGGGATTGGTTGGTTGGTTGGTTGGTTGGTTGGTTTTGTACTGGGGATTGAATGAAAGGGTGCTTTACCAATAAGCTAAGGTCCCAGCCATTTTTATTTTTTATTTGGAGGCACGGTCTCACTAAGTTGCTTAGGACCTTGCTAAGTTGTTAAGGCTGGCCTTGAACTTGCAATCCTCTTGCCTTAGCCTCCTGAGTGGCCAGGATAACAGGCATGTACCACCACACCCATCTCTGCTTATCTTAGTAATAGCCCTCACCTGATAAGTATAATCTCTACTTAGAGTGCCAGATACATACAAACAAAAGAACAAAAGAAAATTTTATTGAATATGTTTATGAAAGAAAGGATGCTACAGAGATATTATAAATATAAAAGCATTTTATAATTTATATTCTCTTCTATACATATAAGAACTATATCAAAGTCACACTTATCCATCACAAAGGCCAACTATCTGGTTATGATTTGGAGTCTTCCCTTGGGCTTCTTAAAATTCCCCATTTCCAAAGTAACAATCTATTATCTCTGAATTTATTATGTTCTTGGTGCCACATACATACTTTAGTATAAGCCAGGAGTTATGTGGTAAAAGGAAAAATCAAAATTATCTAATAAATTATCAAAGTTGTTGTCCAAGTCACCCTTAGCACAAAGATGAAAGGGCTGCCCTTGAACCCTTGACCATGCCTGGTTACTTCAGAGGGGTTGGTCTGTTTGGCATCTGTACTTTTACAAATTTCCTGAAAGTGCAATTGATATTGGAGACCAAAATTTCCTAAAAAACAATTTGCTATCTTTCTTGTGCTAGCTTACACCCTGAAAGCCTCAAATCCTTGGAACATACAATATGGTCACTGAAATTTGTCCCAGTTTGCCCCAGGTTGTCCAAACATTACTCATTGTAACTGGAATTATTAATGTAGAAATTTCCTCAGTAAAATTGCTAGCTAAGTCATCAATTACATTTACCCTCTTATGAAACTGAACATTAAAAAATAGTCAAACAATATGAAGGTAGTCATGAAATCTCGAGTCCTCTACAGTGTAAATCAGGAAAATAATGAAGTATAGAATTGTTTAGCTTCAGGAGGATGTAGCTCTAGAGAGCACTGTGGCTAGGATAAGGAACATTTCAGAGAGGACTTCAAATTGGGAGGTGTGGATACCATAGACAGTCCTTTTGAAATTTTCACTTCCATCTAAAAATAGCCCCAAGTTCAGAAAATCCTGAGGGTTCCTTCAGCTTTTTTTTTATGCAGACTTCTTTCAGAATTATAAATCAGAAAGAAATCCAAAGCCTTGAATCTTAGTGGTTCTTGAAATTTTTAGGTGTGTAAGCACCATGCAGTCTCTCCATTCCTCTGAAACACAGCAGCTGCAACTATAGAATAAGGAAGGTGATTAAGATGGCCACCCAGGACCCTCTTAGCTCTAAGGTTCTTTGAATAATTGTGTTCCCCTGTTGTGTCCATGAGTTTTATTATTGACAAACTTGGTGACAACAAATTTCCTTGTTGGTGGTGGAAAGAAGAGCAGGGCAGGTAGAAATCATTAGGTTCAGGAAGACCTCCCAGTGTTTGGGGCTTGGGCAGGGGCTGTAATTGCTGATTTTAGGGTTAATAAATAGTTTTTGGTGACTATATACATACCTTTGCGGTCAAGGTTTTACCTAGCAGATTGATACCACTTAAGGGAACAGGGAAAAAGACAATTTTCCCTTAATCAAGAAGGAATGATATAAGAAGACAGCATCAGAGAAATTTAAAGATTCCAAGAGCTCTTGAAGATGCAGAGTGTTCTAAAGTGCCAAATAATCCATTTATTTCTTCACTTATTCTTCTAATAGATATTTGATCTGTGTATAAATAATTAAAATGCAAAAACACACCTTTCTATTCAAATTATGTTTTATTACTTTAACAGCAGTTTTATTTCACAGGTTCACTGAATTGTCTTAACAGCCCTACAGAATACACATGGCAGTGTTAATTTCTGGGTAAAAGAAGAGGAGAGCAAACCTCCAAGAGAATAAGTGAATTTTAAAATATTACAGAGCAAATTCATTGGAAAGTCAGGATAAAAATCCAGGTTTTCTTATGGATGTTTCTTGTGTTCCTATTTCTCATGTTCCTTCTATTAAATCATAGGCACAACCATCTGCTCCTACAAGTTACTGCTTTCTCCCCATCAAGTGGGTGGCCTTTGTCCCTATCATATTCATGTCAGCTTTCCTTTATTTGTAAAATGGAGAACTGAAGATGAAAATTCCCTAGGAGTTTAGGCTTTGCCCAATAGGAAGCACGACTGGGTTTTCTTTCCAAGAGGTGGCCCACTGGGATCCCTGGACCACAGATGAAGAGGCTGAAGTCCGACTCCTGGCATTGACACTAGCTTTCTGTCAGTTTCTTCAGATCTCCTGATTGATATCAGTCAAACAGGTGGTAACACCTGCCTAATTCAATGTAGAGATTTGTTACTTATATCAAATCAGGAGCCCTTGAAAACAAGAAGTGGACCCATAAATGTGTGGTGTGGTTGTTACTAAATGTGGGGCTGAGAGAATAGTTAATAGTCAATTCTGGCTTGACTTCAGTCTTGGGAATCAAGCAAGTCCAAAGGAAAGGAATTTGGATCCATTTCCTAAATAAAGAAGGAAAGTCCAGAAGCAGCTCAATGCTTAGAAAATAAGGAACAGTTGGTCTCACAGCTTGGCCAGGCCGGAGGATTGGCACGGATCCTCTGATCATCCCGCTCTGCCTAATGAATCAAGTGAGACTCACCAGGGGTTGGACGTTAACCTCCTTCTGGCTAGAGAGATGCAGGGAGGTTGTGACCACCTGTTCTCTCAGGATGTCACTGTGCCTCTCACACATTTTCCTGCACCAGGAGACAGTCCAAGCCAGACCCTTGGCAGAATCAGAAAGTAAAAAAACCTCTTTCTTCATCTTTCCTCATTTCTTCTTCAGTCTCCCCATTTTCTAACCCGGTTTCTCCAGTGATGCCCAGTAGCCCAACAGCTCACCCCACTGACTCTGGTGGCCTTCCAAGCCAGTCCATAACACATCACCTCACACCCCAGCCGTCTCTCTTCCTTACCCCCAAATTCAGAGACATGGTGCTCCCTCTTTCTCACCCCACTCTCAGCAAGCTCCCAGCTGGTGAGTACTTCACACTGAAGAGCTTACAAAGGATAATCTCATGTAAGAGTAACCCTCTAAGGAATACTAGCATGTTGACAATAGGCCCTTAAAGAACTTTCCTCAAGGAAAGAATGAATGTAAGCAAGGGCGTTCCAGAGTCGATATCTTGAGAGTAATGCTTAAGGAGTAACGGAATTCTGCTTTCCCTCCACAAAAGCTTCTCATGCCTTGATCCTGATGAAGTTCCCCTTAAAAAAGTAGCATTGTTAAAGTCACATGCAGTAGTTCCTGCCTATAATCTCAGTGACTTGGGAGGCTGAGGCAGGAGGATCACAAGTTTGAGGCTCCCCTGTGCAACTTAATCAGACTCAAAATTTTAAAATAAAAAGGTCTGAAGATGTACCTCAAAGGTAAAGTGTCCCATGTTCAATCTCCATCATCAAAAAAAGAAAAGAAAAAGAAAAAAGAATTTTTTAAAACAACGAAAAATCAAATATGAATTGTGTGTGTGTGTCTGTGTGTGGTGTGTGTGTTTGTGAGAGAGAGAGAGAGAGAGAGAGAGAGAGAGAGAGAGAGAGAGAGAGAAAGAGTAGTGTAGTAGTAGTAGTAGTAGCAGTAGCTTTTATCAGTTCCCAATGGTGATTAAACAGAGGCTATACTTCTTGTGTTTTTTTAATTTTAAAAATATTAGCAAAATGCGCCCTGGAGACATCAAATGAGAAGTGGAATACTAACAAAACAAATGATTCTATTCTAATGTCTACAGGGAGCTCAAAATGAAACATGTAACAACTCTGTGCATTTAGATTAATTACTCTTAATAAGCTCCTCAATAGTCAGACACCATGCCTTCGTCTTGACCCTTAGTGATTTCAGTTACACTTGCAAATATCCGTCCCCTAGAGGACATCTAAGAGTTTGGAACCTGCCTCACCACTCCATACCTTGGCCCTTGCCCTGTAGAGTGACCCATATTAGACAGGGTCCCAAAGCTGCATAGTGTAGTTTGTATGTATTTTATTGGAACACCCGACATTCCTTTCTCAGGAGAAGGGTCTCATCCCCACTCCCTGTGGTTTTAGTCTGCATCAGGTAAAGTTCTCCAGAAGAAGACACCAAGTCAGGAATAGAAAGCAATAGATTTACTGGAGCAAATACCTGTAGAAGATGAAGAGGGAGAAAGAAGAAATAAGAGGGAGAAGCTTCACTGAGACCATAATGTGAGTTTGATACCTATGCAAGGAGAAATGGAAAGGAAGGATCTCGGACTCTAATGCCGTTATGAAAGGGTCTCAACCAGGCCAGTGGGAAGTCTCTAAACTCCTTATAGCTCCTCGGGGGAGTCCCTCCTCAGGCAGCAATGGCTAGGTTTGGGAACACCCACTGTGCTGGTCATAGGCTGGAAACAGCCTAGTGCGAATGATACAATTCATCACTAGGTGAGGCAGTTGAACACTGTCAATCAACTGTGCCCTTACAGCAGGTTCTCTGAAAAGGAGGTCTGAGTGGAACACTGTGCTGACCACCATATAGTGGGACTGTCAGTCAAATAACCCAACTCACAGACGGGGGAAAGCAAGGCTGAACAGCATTTATCTGGAAATGATGTACAGATATTAATAGAAAGCAGCTCTTTTTTTCCATTGAGTAATCTGAAATGGGCTAACTCAGGGCTGCTAATTTGCCTTAGCTCATATAGAAATCCAAATTGCATGACAGAACACATAATATCAAACCAAAGAATGAAATGAAGTTCAAAGTTGGTGAGAAAGGGAGACCTGCAGTGAGAAACCATTGTCTTTTTTTCCCTTATTGAGTTGAGTTGTATTTCTGCCACAACTGAAATAGTATTCTGCTTAATACCTAGTAATGCTATGACTATTGTCATTGAAAGACTGAGTTCATCTAGTCCTTACTGCATATTACAACAATGAGGAACTTTGTTTTCATGTCTAATTCTGGACCTCACTGTCTTTCAATTAAAATCCCTACTAGTGGAACTAACACAGCAATTTGTTTATTAAAAATATATAGATTATTCTGAAGTTGGCCCAAGGTTTAGAACCAACTTCATTCTGCAGATGTGGAAACTTAGGTTCAAACATAAAAAATGGCTGGTCCCAAATAAACAGGCTCCTAGAGACAGAGCCAGGAACTAAACTCAAGTCTTCTAATCCGATACCTTTACAAAAAATTATAATGTGTCTACTTATCTGAGTGTAAACCATTTTTTTCATTCTAGAATAAAAAACCCTTTGTTCTTTAGGCCACCTGAGTTGCTCATTCACTCCCAGTTCTTCTGTTACTTATATAATTATCAGGGCAAGAAGTTACCATGCTCTCAAACAGGATCAAGGTATGAAACAGGGCATCACTGCCCCAGCATGCATCACCACTTCAACTTGTCATAGATGAGAATCCATCCCCTACTTCCACCTTTCAGTAAGAAACTAGAGAGAGTGTGGAGGATCCAGCCTGATCCTCACCATTGAGTTGAATATCATCAACCAGGAATAAAGGTTGCTGGGTTTTACACACAATGGCCAATGAGAGTCTATAGCCCAATATAAAGATACATCTCCTTTGCCAGAGGAAACAGTGGTTTTTAGAACTCAATTGCTTTTGGACAATTAGCATGTAGAGGCTGCTCAACTTTGAGTCTTCTGAAAAGTCACTGTCTTTCTGGGTCTCTCTTTCTAAAGGCATTCCAGCATCATTAAACATGTTATCATTCAAAATACCAGTAGAAAAAAAAAGAAGAATGCAGAATTATCAGTGTGATGTGATCACAGCTAAGTAAAATATTTAGGAAAATATATAAGTTAATGATTCCCATGTCATGGAGTTTGAAAGCTATGACAATAGGACAGAAGCCAAATGGAAAAAGCTATGACCAGAAATCTAGGCACACAGATGAATGAGATGATGACCAATGGTTCAAAGACAGGGTCAGTTATTCCTTGATGAAGAAGAGCAGGGATACTGGGTAGACACAAGAAAGACTATGGATATAGGAAAGGATCAAACACCTACAAGGAGATTCATGTTTTAAGGGAAAATGTCATGTAAAAATTAAGGTAAAATAGATTGTCACCAATGAAATAATAATAGTACCAATAATTTAAAAAAATATATTTTTGAAGGATGAAGACAAAGAATAAGAACTCCTAATTATGTCCCTCATCAGTTTAATGACTTTAGAAAAGAAGTTTTATTTCTCTGGGTCACTGTATTATGACTAAGATAACAGGGTTAAAAAGATGGTTATTCACCAAATACTTATAAAATATTTGTTTGGGCCAGCACTGTGCTAGACCGAGGACATGTTGTGATAAGGAAAACAGGCATTTTCCTGTCCTTAAGAAGCCTTAGGTTTAGTGTAATGATTTTTTAAACATCTTGACATCACCCATTGTACAAAACACATATAAAACCAGTGTGTGTGTGTGTGTGTGTGTGTGTGTGTGTGTGTGAGAGAGAGAGAGAGAGAGAGAGAGAGAGAGAGAGAGAGAGAGAGATTCTATTTTATTCTCTTTTTTATGCTGATGTTGAATCAATTTCATGCCTGACTAAAAGTTATACACAGTATTTTGGAATACATAATTCTAGGAGATTCTCTAACAGTTTTTGACCCTTTTAAATCTATGACTCCATTATGCTTGGATTTTTCTCCTCTCTCAAGCTTCTCTAAACAAGTGACCATCTATTTATTCTTTCCCCCAACACTTCAATTTCCCAAAATAAATCACTGCTCACAGCAGAAGTTTCATCCAAGAAAGCATGTAGAGTGTGTATTTCCCATAGAACCCCTTTCTTCCCTTGTCATTTCTCCCCTGGTAGAGTTTGGGATTATTAAAAGCACATTGTATCAAAAGCACTCTTCCTGAAATTCAAGTTACTTTTGAGACAGAGCTGTGAACAGAAATGAAAAATAATTACACTTTCTGATAGAGAAGTCATGCTTTTCTGGTTTTATGAAGAACAAATTGGGCCAAAGATGTTGTTTGGTTGCTTGTTAGTTTCCTGGGAGAAGAAGGGAATTTCTAAAGGGTGAGGGGGGAGGAATTTTTCAAATATGTGTTATGAATGTGAAAACTCTTGTCCAAGAGGCTGTATCCCTCCCCTTTCCTACATTAGCTAGTGTGGTGAATGGAAATGCCATAGAATCAGAGGCAGAAAACAAGAATTTGAGCCTGACTTCTCTTACTTACAGGTTGATACAAATAATGATCAGAGATATATACTCTCCACCAAAGAATTTACAAAGCATGAAACAAAAATTCAAAAAAGGTAATAAAGAAGCTGGGTATGGTGCACACGCCAGCAATCCCAGCTACTCGGAGACTAAGGCAGGAGAACTGAGAGTTCCAGGCCAGCTTGAGCAACTTAGTAGTATCCTGTCAGAAAATAAAAATTAAAAAAGACTGGAGATGTAGCTCAATGGTAGCAGACCCCTGAGTTCAATCCCCAGTGCCACAAGAAAAAAAAAGTAATAAATAAGCAGAGCAAAGGGATTTGTGAAAAATTATGTGAAAAAATGAATCCTTAGCACCTGGAACTCAATAAGCATCAGGCTTCTCCTTACAAACAGGAAGCAGCTGGCTTTGCCAACTCACAGAGAAGAGAGCAGTACAGACTTAGGGAGAACTGGAGGCACCATATTAAAGGCTTTGATCCCACATGGGTGATAGAGTTCTAGGTCCATCAGCAGGGGGCTCTGGCAATTATTTCACTCTGTAACAGTGAAAACATCATTCAGTTTAAATAAAAAATATTAGTTTGAGACCCACGTCCTTGGCCTTCAATCTCTGATCTCGACCAAGTTCTCCATGTATGACTCCACAGTCCTTTAATAAATCTTTTAAAAGGTTCATATTAGTTGCCCTCCTTTTGTAATATTCTAGTTTTATCAGAAGAAATTATTCTTGGAAATACAAATGAACAATAGTCACTCCACAAGCGTGTACTAAGAGGCTGGGCTAGGATCTCAGGGTCCAACTGTGAATTTCCAGTCACTTCCCTTCAACTCTTAGCAATGAAGCTAAATGGAAGAAGAGAACCAAGTGAAGTTTCCCAACAGAGCAGATGCACATGCAGGTTCATGAAAGATTAGAAAGTATCTCACCATCCCCCAAATGCAGCAGAGAAGGGGAGGCATGGAGGGAAGAGAGATTTAATTAAAAAAGAAAATTCCCAAAGAAGAAATAGCCTGAACAGAGATCTATAGTCAGCTCATTCCCACATAGTTGCCCAGAATGGGGAGGCTAAATGTGCTAAACTATTAATTGCCCCCCTAGATAGACGAAGGCAGTGTAAAGTGGCACATTCCATATCATATCGACAGAAGTATTCTAGGCTGCTGTTGGTGTGTCAAAGAGCAAAAAAGTTAGCAAGGTAATACAGGAGATGTAAATCACACCTCAGAGCGAGGTACCAGTCTGTGGACACAAGGGCATAGAAAAGTATGAACATGCCTGGAGAAAACATGGCCAGTCAGGGGGAGTACAAGCAGCCCAGCCAATCTGTTTTATGTCAGTGGCCAGGGAAAATAAAGATGGCACATGCATAGCTTTCAATAGAGAGCTAATGAGCATATTCTTTATCCTGCAGGAGGCGGGGCACAGTAGAAAGTCTTCCAAAAAGACAAATGATACTGTTAGGAAGAATAATTCCGACAGCAGTAAGCTGGATAGAGAAGAAGTAAAAAAACTGGTTAGTTGGCTGCAGAAAGCAACCAGGACTGAATGAAATCATGATGGCCCAGGCTCAACTAGCAGCAGAAGATACATGTTTCTCCACCATCAGATGTAGGTGGGCTCTTTTGTACTATCAGTTGATACTATTAAAAAAAAGATGGATTTTTTGTATTTCAAAATTATGATATCAAGGGCTGGAGATGTGGCTCAGTGATACAGGGTCTGACATGCAAGGTGTCCTGGGTTGCATTCCAGCACAGAAAAAAATAAAATTCAACACCAAGCAATTGCTCTAGTTTCAATGTGTGAAGCCATCAAAATTCATGTTAAAACTTAATCATCATTGTGGTAGTAGTAAGAAAAGAGGGTTTGGGGAAGAGATTAAGTTGCTAAATGGATTAGTGTCTCATATACTCATATATATATATTATATAAATATATATATAATATATATGATATCTGTATTAAGTCAATTGATTTGCAACTCATGAAAGGAATCAGGGGTGGGGGGACTAGTTCAGCCCTTACTCTTCCATTCCTTCCACCATGCAAGGACTCAGTGTTCATTCCCTTCTGAGGATACAGACACAAAGTGCCATCTTAGAAGGGGAGATCAGGCCCTTCACCAGACACTGAACCTCATGAGGCCTTGATCTTGGGCTTCCTAGCCTCAAAAACTGAAAAATAATTTTTTTCAATTTTTTTAAAATTATCTAGTCTCCAATATGATGTGATAGCAGCACAAATGTATAAACACAGCAGTATTCCACTGTTGATGCTTTAGTGTATATTAAAAAGATCATCATTAGCATTATTATGCACTAGAAGATCATTAAGCTCAGCCCTAAATTGCACCAAAATGGAAAAGGAAGCCCAGAAAAGAGAGAAGACAGTCCTAAGGCATTAAAAATTAGTTGTAGATAGAGAATAGCCCCATTCTTGCGACTCTAATACTCCTCTTAGCTCACCAAAATTTTATCTTGAAAAGTGTCAATCGTCCTCCAGAGAGACCAAGATACAGACTGGGGATGTGCTCTTGACAGTGATGGTAGAAGTTCTCGGCTCCTGGCTCTGCTAGTCTCTCACAGCGCCAGGCAAAAACTTAGGTCCCTCAGGCACAGCCCTCTGGAGTCAAGCATTACTGAACCCTGCTGTGAAAGAGCTCTGTCCAGCATGCTGGAAATGCAGGCACAAATAAATCCCAGGTTTTTGACAGAACTTACGTGAGTCCTTACTGAGATGGACAGCACTTTGCTGAAGTGGACAGCAAACCCAGGAGCCTGGAGCCACTGGAATCTGGAATTACCTTTGCTGTCATTTAGTCTGGATGAGATCCATGTGTCCATTTCATGTTCTCATTGTGGTTAAAGTATTGATTTGAAATCCAGTCTTCCTTATATGAGGTCCTTTAAAGTCTGCCTTGTATGTTTCTCTTCCTGGTCCCTGGGCCTTTGCCCCAAATCTTGAGCTACTAACTGGAGTCCCACCCAAACCAAATAGACAACCTGACATGTTCTGACTTTTAACATCCATACAATACTCATTAACATACCCCCACATTTTAGCCTGATCAGAATCTCTTGAATTATGCTTGAATTAAATCTCAGTTTAACATGCATTCACATCATTTTCTTCACAGATCACTTTCCTAGGGGTCATCTTGGTCAATTCCCCTAGTCCTAATGATGTCTGGTCCAAAGGGTTCCTCTTCACAACATCTCTGCTGCAGACCCAGATTGCATTAGAGTAGAATCACTATAGAGCTGACAAAAATAACAGGTATGGGAGTCCCAGGAACCCCTAAATGAAATGGGTCTTCCCAACATCCCCTAGATACTGGAAGCCTGTTGCAGGAAATAGGCAAAGAGGCAAGGCATGTCAGATACAAACTTGTGAGGCCAGGAGACAAGCAGAGTCCAGGTGTTTACTTGTTGAAACCTGCTTCATTTTACTCAGAACTTATTTCATCTGGGTTCAATTGTCTCAATGTGTTTGGTGTTAAGTATTTGGTGGGTTATTTATATGCAAATGTGAACCTGTTATGGGTATTCTTCACCTCTAGCCACCAGTTTTATTTGTGTTTCAACCTATCACTGTGTTTCTCACAGCAAGATGAAAAGTAAAACAAAAATAAACCACCCAGAACCATCAAGGCGGGGCTTCTCCTTCCTCTAATGAGCCACCAGCAGCCAAACAAATGATGCTTTCTGATAATGCACACATATTGCTGTAACCATGGAAACACACTTAGCAACAAAGAAACCTTGACCTTTCCCTGTCTGTTTAGAATCTTTGCAATGACACATTAATTTCAACATATGAAAACAACAAAAAAAGAAGGGTGAAAATGTTACATTATATCTAATTCCTAGGCAGAGCCTAGCCCATGGTAGGTACAATTTCTAGATAGGGAAAGAATGGTGCAATGGTTTAAGGTGGAACGAGGGTGACATTTCACCGGCATTAGAAAGATGACTCAAACTTTCTCTGCTGCTAACGGAGAGACTCCGGGAAAGGTTTCAAAATTGGGCCCAGAGATGGACACTAGCCAGCGTAAATGCTCCCAAGAGACCATAATGGAGATCTACAATAACTGATATTCTGTGTGATCAAAAGCTTTCTTTCCATGCAGGCTATTGTTAGCAGCCTAAGGGTGAAGACAATGGAGACAGATGCAGTCCAATCCTTTTCAATCCAATAAAGGTTTAAGGAGGCTGTATCTCTTTTCACAGATAAGAATTGGGTATAAAGGAAAAGTGCCACAGAGGTTCTGCCTCCAAAATCGTACACTCTTTTTTTTTTTTTTAATATAGGGATATTAGCTCACTTAAATCAATTACCAAAACTCTGAAAGACATGATGAATATTGCCAAAGTAATAAGGGACGGTCCTCACTTGTCACTTGACCTCAGTGCGAAGGAAACAGAGAGTTTTTCAAAAAGTTCATTTTATATGAGTAGAAATATGGATCAAAGGGAAGGAACTGGCCTGGCGAATGCTGGTTTGAAAGAGAAATTTGAGAAACTGATATATGTCAGTGGGATAAAAGGACAAGATTGAAAACTGATTAAAGTCTGACATAGCAATAAAGCCATAGTCTTTGAGGTACCTATTTTACCCAATAAAATCATTTGCAACATATCAACCACCCACAATTCCGCATCCAACTTTACAGAGTCTGAGTCCAAATTTAATAATAAATAATAAACTAAACAAAATTACCTTCTCTTTGAGTGGATTTGTTATAAAACACTCTTGTATGACATCAAATGACACACAGGATCATTCTGCCTTGTTTCTAAGGTTTGGATAATTTTCCTAAACAATGACAGAATATAGGTAGAGAACAACAGAGGAAACAAACATTATTAAAACTGAAGAAACAGTTGGTATGACAAGGTCATCCTTGAATTCTCCACTTAAGTGCATTATTAGGAAAATACAACACTCAGCTATGGATTGCTTAAGAGAAAAAAAAAAGATTCAGTTTCAATCTGAACAATATAGGATTGAGCATTCAATATTTTACAGGATTAGAAATATGCTGAGAATCCTTTTTTTCCATTTACTAAAAATCCTTGTAGGTTACAGACTAATAATGGAGTAGGAAATCAAAAGGAAATCACTTTTGAGATTTACTGACTCCATAGACAAAAATAAATCATGAGCTACATACAAAAAGGAAATTGATTTATTTGGTTCTGTTTCCCTGAGAGAAATATAAAGTGGTCAACACTGGTTATTTTTTATTAAGAGCTAACTAATATATTCAATACAACCAATACATACTCAAAATATATATTACTCTTCAATTTCATGTTTGTGTACATTGAAATGGAAGAAAGGGGGGAAGGTAGGACAAAGATAAGGAATCAGAAAAGAGTGGAAAGGAGGAATATAAATAAAATATACAGGAATGAAAGAGGTCAAAATGAAGGGGTAGAGGAACGAGGAAAGAGGGGCATTGAGACAGGAGGAATCAGAAATCAGTTTGTAACTATCTACAAGGAGGAACAAGGAGATCAACATTTAGAAACAGAGATGCTAAAAGAGATGAGGTGACAATGAGATTCCACTACATGGGAAAACTTACACCATTCACAAGACCAAATGCAGGTGAGGATATGTAGCATCAGATACTCTCATTCACCCCTGGTGGCATGGCACTTTGACGGAGTTTGGTTATTTCTCACAAAATCCCTCTTACCCTATGGCTTCATCAGTTTGGGTGTTAAAAAAAAGAATGCCGTAGACTAGTGTCTTGAATAGCAAACATTATTCTCACACTTATAGGAGCTGGAAGTTCAAAATTATGGTGCCAGCATAATTGGGTTCTTGGTGAGAGCCCTCCTTCTAGTTCATAGACCATTGCCATCTTGCTATGTCCTTAACAGAGAGAAAGAAAGATCATTTCTCATGCATCATTTCTTATAATGATCTCATTTGTGAGGGCACCACCTCATGATCTAATTATTTCGCAGAGATCTCACCTGTGAACATTAATGTACTGAGGACTAGTGCTTCAACCTAAGAGTTTGAGGGGGACACAAATTTTGAGTTCATAGTTTTATATGATCAAATAAATGTGCCCCTTAGGGTTGACCCAAAGGGGCCAAAAAAAGGTCCACCCCAAATCCTGCACAGAAATGTTTATAGCAACTTTATTCATAGATATCAAAACTTTCAAGTAACATAGTAGGTGAATGGAAAAATAAACAGGTACACCCAGATAATAAAATGTTATTCAGCACTAAAAAGAAATGAGCTATCAAGCCATGAAATGACATGGAGGAATTTGAAATGCATATTACTAAGCAAAAGAAGTCAAGCTGCAGAGAATACAGACTGTATGATTCCAACCATGAGACCTTCTAGAAAAATCAAAACTATGAAGATTGTCAAAGATCAGCAAGTGCCAGGAGTTAGCAAGGAAGGTGGACATGGAAGATTTTTAAGCTAGTTAAACTATCTTGTGTAATTATGTGATAGTGCATGTATGTACTGATTTGTCTTGAAGGATGCCAGATTCTGTCACCCCAAAATATCCCATTTTTGCATAAGAATTATTTTTAGCAACAGTCACTTGAAAAACTAAAGATAAAAAAGTCACTGTGCTCATCCCATCCCAGTAAAAAGAGAACATTCTTAACCCCAGAGATAGGTGGAACCTTAGATGTGAATGGTGCCCTCCCTGATCAGGAAAAAAAAAGAGAGAGAGAGAGAAGAATTCTGTCACTAGAGATGGAAATAAAAGCTGAGAAAAAAAATCTGTACAGACATGGTTAAAATAACTTCTCTCCTCCTTTGGCCTCCCCTACCTTTTTTGTTATTTTTTCAAAATTGCTACTTTTTGACCAACCTACTATATGAACACTTATGTTTTGCTACTTTAGTTTTTTATTTTTCTGTGCCAGATCCTGTGTACATGTAAAAATCTGTATACTGTTCTCCTATTAATCTATCTTTTGTTAATTTAATTCTCAGTCACAGCCAGAGACACAAACAGGGTAGAGGCAAAGTTTTGCCACCCTCTAGTCCAAAGCCATACAGTACTTTACCAAGAGTGAAACCTAATGCAAACCAAGGACTTGGTGATAAGGGGGCATTAATGCAGGCCCATCAATTAATAAATGAACTGCTCTATTGGGGGATGTTGATTGCAGAAGAGGTTATATAGTTGTGGGGACAAATACACATGAAGGAAATCCTCATACCTTGTGTTTAATTTATTTTGTCAACTTTAACCTGCTATGAAACCAGTCTAATAAAAAGACCTTACAGAGTGAGAGGATATAGTCATCCCTACTTATCTTCAGGATATGTTCCATGCCCCCAGTGGATTCTGAACTGCAGATAGTATCAAACCCTATGGGTGCTAATTTTTCCTAAACATAAATAATTATGATAAAGTTTTATTGATAAATTAGGCATAGTAAGATATTAACAGGAATAACTAATAATCACAGAGAGCAAGTATAACAATACATTGTAACAAAAGTTATTTGAATGCAGTCTCTCTATTAAAAAAGTCAAAACAATCTTTTCTGACCATGGCAGGCTGGGTAACGGAAAACTCAGAAAGCAAAACTATGAATAACAGGGGGTTAGTGTACATGCAAAGAGATCACGTCAATAGAAGTAGAAGGAAAAGCAAGTTAAATGGTCTTTGTTTTTTATTTGCTTGCCCTGAATTTCTTTCACACTGTCACAAGCAGAGATCATATAATGGGCCAATATTCAAAGTTCTTTGGTTTCCTTATTCCTTAACCCTAGAGGGAAGAAATATTACTCTGGTCCAAAAGATAACACTACACTGACAATTAATTCAAGCTCAAGTCTGAGATTATTCCATGAGGTCACAGTTTCTGCTCAGAATAAAACACAACAACTGGCGTCAGGGTGGCCAGGAACCAAAGCAAGACTCAGAAGCCCTGGCCATAATTTCATGTGGACATAACAATGTGCCCCATATCAAGGATGGAATAAAGTTCTGGTAAGATAACAGACGAAAATACATTGCCAGGTACTTGGTAGCCTTCCCCTCTCCAAGCAAGGCAGCTGCTTTCTGGATTGAATGGGTTAGGACTGTGTCCTTAAAACAGCAGGGCATAGGGGACAATGCCAAAGCCAGCCCTTCTCCTCTCCTCCTCTGTGTCAAAGCCTTCTCCAGCCAGCTGTCCTTTCCCTTCAGTTACAGACACATCTGACTCTTCCTTTAAGAGGTTATTACAAGTTAGAGAGAAGACACTTGGAAGTTTTCTGCTTTTAATTTCTGCCTAATGACTTGTTGGCGAGGGCACTATCATACTGTCTTACTTAACAGCCTTTCCTGCACAATAAACTGTGCTTGGTACCCACCTTGGCCCACAAACTCTACAATTAAGGGATCGTTTGTCCTCAGGAGCTTGACAGAAACAGGAGTCTGAGGCGGGCTGGGAGGAGCTCAGATCTATTAAAGTAATAAATAACCCAGAAGCCCCCATCAAGCCGCTGCCTCCCCTTCTTATTTACTTCCTTTTTGTGGCTTCTGAGATGGGGATATGGAGGACTTAATTGCTTGGAAAGAAAGTTGCCTAAGAACTGCACAACACTCGCATCCCAGAAACAATAAAATTAAACTGGGAGGCTCCAGGGCTATGGCTTAATAGGGACCGAGCTGCTGGACCCTTGGCAAGCTCTACTCCTGATGCTTCTAGAAGGGCCATGCTCATTTATGCACATAAATGTACTCGGCGAGTGGAGAGCCATTGCTGGCCAAAGGGAGACCCACTAAGCTGAGGCTTTTACTCACCTCGTCCTGGGTTCCATCTCCTATTTTGCTTTTAATTATAAAAATTAAAAAAATTATTTGGCAAATATTACTTCAAATGTACTATCCCTAAATATTCCTTGTGCTTAATTTTTAATGTTATTTTTCCCTCAGATATTCTCTCATTTGATCACAAATTTTTTTCAATTATTATCACAATGTGTTTTTGTGGCTCTGAATCTACTAAGCTGGCCAGAATGAACCTGTCTAGAACACCTTCCTATTCAAAGTATTATATGATAGAAAAACATTAAACAAGGAAAACTGTGTTTTACTTTATTTATTTATTTATTTATTTACTTTCTTTTTTCCTTAACTAAGTTAAGCTTGTGAAATTCACATCTCATGAAAGAGCCATTTTGAAGTGAATAATTGAATGGCATTTAGAATACTCACAATATTGTCCAAACATTACCTCTATCTAGTTCCAAAATATTTTTGAGAGTCCAAAATAAAAAACCCATACCCAATAAGCAATCACTTTTGATTTTCCCCTCATCCTAACACCAGGCAATCACCAATCTGTTTTTTATTCCTTTGGATTTATCTATTCTATTTCATCTAAATGAAATTAAACCTTTGTTTTTGGCTTCTTTTTGTTGAGTGGAAGGTTCAAGGTCCATCCACACTGTAGCATATATGAGTACTTCACTCCCTTTGAGAGTTGAATAAGATTCCATTATATAGATATTGCACATCTTGTTTTTCCATTCATCTGCTGATGGACATAGATTGCTTTGACTACTGCGGTGGCTACTGCTATAAACATTTGTGTATAGAATTTATATCTTCAACCATTTTCAATTCTCTGGGTTATACACTTGGAAGTGCGTTGTTGGATCATATTATAATCCCTGTATTTTAATTTTTAAAGAACTGCCAAACTATTTTCCATAATGACTGAACCATTTTGCATTTCTATCAGCAATGTGCAAGGGTTCCAATGTCCCTAATTGTATTTCACACATGATTGTCATAAATATGTTCATCTACTTTCCTCATCCTTTCAGCTTCCTATTAGGGCCCAGTCACCATTCTTTTTTTTTCAGAGAGAGAGAGAGAGAGAGAGAGAGAGAGAGAGAGAGAGAGAAAGAGAGAATTTTAATATCTTATTTTTTAGTTTTTGGCGAACACAACATCTTTGTTTGTATGTGGTGCTGAGGATCAAACCCGGGCTGCACGTATGCCAGGCGAGGGCGCTAACGCTTGAGCCACATCCCCAGCCCCCCAGTCACCATTCTTTATACTTCTCCCATCCAAGTTAAGCTTCTTTCCACAAAAACATGTCTCCTAAAGCAGTTCAATGTTTTCCCCAAAGCTGGGAATTCCCATTCAAATGTACATAAAGTTGTTGCAGAGGAACTTTTATATTTTTAAGCACGAAATTCTAAAAAGATATTTTCAGATATGAGAGGTTCCCCAAATTTTCACAATCCTATTCCACCCTGGATTGCAGAGACAGGATTATTCAAGGCTGTCCTTATCATGTCCTCTGCTATGGGACTATCTTTTCAACATGAAGACTGTTTTCCACCAAAATAAGGAATTAAACCAAAGAAGAAGAAAATAGGAACTCTAGAATACAGGAAATCCAAATGGATGAAAATCAAAGAATTTTTCTAAAATTTAAGGAAATCCTAGGATGACCTATGGGCAAAATGCTTAGAAAATATTAAGCCCAGATAGAAGGAAAATGAAAGTTTGCAGGTAAGATGACTCCAAGAAAAAATTGAAATTATTAAATTACCTCCTATAATTGGCTTTTTCCAAAACTGTTCTGAGGGTTCTTACAAGGAGAAGAAAACAATTTAGTCCAAGAAAATTAGGCAGATTAAAAATCCAGGCAATTACTCAATCACTTAGAAAGATATGTAAGGAGTAAGAAAGGGAATGATAAAATCATACTACAGGCATAAGAATATAAGCTCAGTGATTAATTTAACCAAGATTTATAAAACAATATCAAAAGGATAAGAAGAAACAGAGATCTTTATTTTTAATTTACCATAAAAGACAACAGATTTTATTTAAAATTAACAGATTAAAAGATAGCAATATAGATGAATAGTTCAATCATCCAAAACTCAGCTTAAGACAACAATCATCCTTTATTATTATCTTTCACATGAATGGAGTTGATTCTGCCAGTAGTCTGGGACCTCAGTTGGGGATGTTGGCTAGAATACTAAAATGTTGGTTTTTCCATACTTTATGGATTTCCGTAGTGTATGGTGGCCTCAAACTTCTTACATAGGAGCTTATATCTCTAAAGTCAATTGTCCTAGAAGGATGAATCATTGTTTATTACTTGGTCACTGAAATCACAAATTCACAAAGTTTACCATGTCATAAGCCCACATTAATTCAAAGTGAAGAAATGTGGACACCAACTCTCAATGGGAGGCATTCAATGTTACACTGCAAGAAAAGCACAGGAGATGGAGACCTTATTGCAGATATTGTGAAAACATAATTTGCCACACATATTATTTAGAAAGAAAATATTAAATCCAGAAGGAAAAGCTAAGAGTCTTAAATGTTTGCTTTAGTGGGAAGAAATTGGGGGTAGATTTTGGAAACTATTTTACTTCTCAAAATAATTGCATATATTACTTTGGTGAAATTTTTAAATAATGTTAGAACAAAGAAGCCAATATTTTTCTCTAAATGGAATACCCTCCTCTAAATGGTACACAAAGCCACAGGCATTCCAAGGACATACTGTTGGGTTATGTCACGACTACCACAGCTCTGCATCTTGTTGTCCTCTCTGAATTGGTAGTGTAGTCTAAAGGCTGTATGTATGTGAAAGTGAGAGCCCTCCAATTGCTGAAACTTATATCAACATGAACATGAACTGACACTGAATTAGACATACAGGAAGTCAATGATTGAATACTGTGGCCAATAAAATCTACCAACAATGGGCTGGAGTTGTGGCTCAAAGGTAGAGTGCTCACCTAGAATGTTGGAGGCCCTGGGTTCGATCCTCAGCACCACATAAAATAAGTAAATAAAATAAAGGTTTAGTGTCCAATTACAATTAAAAAACTACTGACAAGAATTCTATGAAGCAATCTTACAAATTTTGTTCCTTTCAACAATATCAAAACTTTGAATCCTTGAACAAAAGGAACCAACAGTTGATATTTACAAATCACTTCATTGTTCAAAAAATTTTCTTTGCTATATCCTGTTTTTTCAAACCATTTGCCTACTGACATCAACCGTGAATAGGGTAAAATGATGAATGTAGTGGCTACAGTGAAAATTTGGAGAATTCTAGGGTCTCTGCTCAAACATCAGGGTTCTGGAATCAAACCAATGTAATTAGTAGTTTGTGTCATGTTCTGCCAATACAATTTTCAACTTATTAAGCAGAGACAACTAATTACAACCTGTAATTCTTTTCTTTTGGAATTTGTGGTTTCATCTCTGCCCACCTCCAACGTAGTTGATATATCATAAATTGCTGTTACATTTCAATATTTTCCAAGTCGATAGATGTTGGACATGAGGGGGAAGCCCCTGCTGATACTTCGGTCAAACACTCTGGAAAAGCCTCAGCTTGCAGCTATGAACCTTTCAAGATAATTTTTCTCCTTAATTCACTTGGTACAGATAGCTGCATTGTACTGAGGAGGTGAAACTGATGGGTGATATGAAATGTTGAGGTAGGAAAACATTTTCTCTTTTTTGATGCAGATAGTTTTCAAAGATACTATTCTAGAACTAGGGAGGAGATGTCCTCATCCTAGCTATATATAGTAGTTTTGTGGCATACACGTTCTCAGAATCCTATGAATCAGATAGTTCTTAGACTTTATAAGTTACTCCAGGGCTACATCAGAAGGGGTCTGAGGTCTAGAACCAGTGAATAGGAACTAGATCTTCAAAAAAGAACTAGAAGCATGCAAATGCACACACACAAACACACACAGACTCTCTCTCTCTCTCTCTCTCTCTCTCTCTCTCTCTCTCTCTCTCTCTCTTCATAAACAAATGATCCCATCACTATCACTTCATGTAACACTGAATAAATCATTTACCTCCTATAAGCCTGAGTTTTTCAATCTGTGACACACAAAAAATAATACCTTCTTGGCAATTTCACTGTTTTTTTATTTTATTACCATGTCCTACATTGGTCAATTCTCTCTGTACCTCGGTTTCCTTTCTCCATATATACAATAAGAGTTTTGATCTCTAACAATTCTTCCAATTATAACATTTCTCCTTGAAAGAAATTTATAGCACCAATCATCTATATTATAGAAAAATCCTCATTAATGACATTAACTTCCCACCTTAAGACACTAGAATCAGAACAATAAATAAAGCACAGTGAGAGTAGAAGAAGGGAAATAATAGATGGGGGTGGAAATCAATGAAAGATCTGAATTCCAAGATTTAAGAAGCACAATGATTTCTAAGTAAGACCAATGAAATGAATTTATAACACACACTTATGAATAAAACTAAAGAATGTAAGAGGAAAAAAAGAGAAATTCCCATTGCTACCAGAAAAAAAAATCCTAAAAAGGGATGATAATTAGATTGATAATTATGTCAGTCAACTTTCTGTCCTGTGACTGTAATACCTGACAACAACAAACTTAAGGGCGGGGGTTGTGGCTCAGAGGTAGAGCACTTGCCTACCATGTGGAAGCACTGGGTTTGATCCTCAGCACGACATAAAAATGAAAATGAAGATATTGTGTCCATCTACCACTAAAAAATAAATATTAAAAAAAGAACAAACTTAAAGTTTGTTTGGGTCTCATGGTTTCAGAGGTTCAGCCCACAGTTGACTAACTCCATCCTTTTTGGCCTAAGATGAGGCAGAACATCATGATGGAGGGTATGGTAGGAGAAAACAGCCCAGCTAATGACAGTAGGGAACAAGAGAGAGAAAAAACAGGAACCAGGGTCAACAAATAATCTCCAAGGGCACACTCCTAGTCACTGACTTCCTCCAGCTTCATCCCACCTGCTACAGTTACCACCCAGTAATCCATCCAATTTACTACTCCATCAAATGGATTAATCTAGGGATGAGGTTACAGTTCTAATCATTGCTTGAAAGCCCCACCTCTGAAACTTGCTGCATTTGGGGACCACACTTGCAAAACAAAACCTTTTCAGGGAGCATTTCTAGAATCCTAGAATCAAACCATTACAGTGATATGTATTCTTATAAGCAATAATAGATGGAAGAAGACAAAAGACTGACATCTTCAAAGTAGTGTGAAAATAACTGTCAGAGTAGATTGCAACAGAAAGCTAAATGATTATTCAAGACCAAAGTGCAGAATAAAAACATTTCCAGAAATACAAAAAATAAAGTGTTAACTACTTACAAATCCTTAATGAAATAACTATATTAAGAGACATACTTTTCTAAGATGGAAATAAAACCCAGAAGAAGTTTAATACAGAAAGCAATGAGCAAAAAATCATAAATATGTATTGAGAATTAAAAAGAAAAAAGAAAAGGTAATGGTGATTAAACTTAATGAGTGTTTTAGAGGAGAAAAGATATTATTTGGGCTGGGGATGTAACTCTGTGGAAGAACACTTGCCTAGCATGCAGGAGGCCCAGGATTCCAAAAGAATGATCCTGGTTTATTTGTATAATTCTTAGGTTAAAACGTAATGGCAACCACCAGTAGACAAAAGTCATATGTAAAACTTACCTGTAGAAGTTACAGTTGATTTTTGAAATTGTAATGGAAGGGGCTGGGTATATAGCTCAGGTGGTAGAGTGCTTGCCTTGCATGCACAAGGCCCTGGTTCAATCCCTAGCACCACAAAAACTTATAAATAAAATTGTAGTGGAAGGCAGAAATGGAGGTTAGTTGGAGTATGACAAAAAGGGTAACAAAGTTCACTTTTGTTTGAGGGGTCAGGAAGGTTTTACTCAGGGGAGAGATATTTGGATTTTAATGACAGTTACCAGGCCTGCAAAAACCTGGGAGAGGAAGAATTTTGGAAACAGTTCTTCTCTCGCTCTTACAAATGAGTGAGGTTGTTTGTGGAACAAGAGCCTCATACAGGGGAGAAATGTATCAGAAAAGATACCCAAGAAGCAGACAAGGACAGAAAGACAACCTGAGAATCTCAGATAAATGAAAACTGGTCTGCTGAGATGGAATCAGGAAGGGAGGGTGGAAATGACACAAGGATCAGGCGATGAAGGTTGGTTAGTGATGGATGCCTCCCATATAGAGGGAAAAACAGGACACAAGCTCTAAGGTAAGCTAATTCCAAATCCTGGAGGACACTCAATGTCAATTGAGATCAAAATATACTGAGTATCCTAGTGAACTAGTGAACCATCCCCATGATTCAGTCTCTCATCCTTGAACTTCTAAGTTCTGTTTCCATTTATTCTATAAATCCTTGTGTTTAGCCACCCTAATTCTCTGGTGTGTAGGACAGGAGGTCAGCCTCATTCTTTTCTATCCAAAATGTCAAACATTATCTGTAAGGGCCGATTCTACCATAATTCCTAGTAGTGTTATTGACTGCCCCCAAATTTCTAGTTATCCTTTGTTCCTCCTTCTCCAAACTCACCAACTTGTATTCTTTTTCATTATTTTCTTTTTTGTGTGTGCATTTTACTGTGTAGTAATCCAAAATCAATCTTGCTGTTGACCTTACAGAATTATGACTATATTAAGATAAGATTGAATAGAACAGAATTTAAACAACAAGCTCTTCATTTCTGACATCAGTATATATAAAGAATCAGAAAAACCCTCCATAATAGCATCCATGTAGAGAAATTCAGCTTCTGAAAAAAATCCATGTTTTTCATCCATCAAATAGAACCATCAGCCTACAAGCAACTTTACAAATAATCCAACCCAACTTCTTTGTATTTACATGTAAGTGAGTTGATGCTAAGAGAGGAAACTGTTCTCTCTGTTTGAGACACAGCCTGCCTTGAAATCCAGAGGCTGTTTACCATGAAGAAGCTGTAGGAAGAAAGATAAGAAATCAAATTTTCTTGTTAATTTTAAAATAGGTCATAAAAGCAAGTTCTTCTAAGAGGATTAAAAGACAAGCCACACATGGGAAGGAAGTATTTGCAAAAGATAGACCTACTAAAGGTCATATATTCAAAAAATACAAACAAGACTTGAATCCAGACAATAAAATAACAACCGAATTTAAAAGATGAGCAAGATCATATAGACCCCTCACAAAGAAAATATACAGATAGCAAATAAGCATAGGAGAGGACATTCAACATCAGATGTCATTGGGGAAATGAAAATTGAAAGAGCAGTGAGATACTACTATATGCCTATGAGAATGGCCAAAATCCAGAACACTGACAACACTGAATACTGGTGGAGATGTGGAGCAACAGGAACTCTCCTCATATTGATGGGAATGCAAAAGGGCAAAGTCACTTTGGAAGGCAATTTGGCAGCTTCTTAACTAAACTGAAAATATAATCTAGGAATCCTGCTCCTGTGCATTTATCAAAAGGAATTGGAAACTTAAGCCCCCATAAAAATCTGCACTTAAATGGTTACAGTAGCTTTATTTATAGTGCCCAAAATCAGAAGCAAGAAGACGTTTTTCCATAGGTGAGTGGATAAACAAACTGTGGTATGCCCATTTGATGGGTCTTCTTTCAGCAATTTTTTTAAGATGCCACAAAAAGACATGAGAAAAGTTTAAATCTAATTGCCAAGAGAAAGAAGCCAGTCCCTAAAAGCCTAAATAATCTTTGATTTTAATTACATGGCATTCTGGGAAAGGCAAAACTACAGACAACAGTGCAAAAAAGGTCAGTGATTCCCAGGGGTTGGGTCTGGGAGAATGAGGAATGAATGGATGGAGCACAGAGAACATTTAGAATGGTGAAATTATTCTGTATTGATTCTGAAATGGTGGACACACAGCTATATATTGGTTAAAACCCCCAAAGTGTGCAATGCAAAGAGTGAACCCTACGTAAACTATGAATTTTAGTTAATAACAATATGTCTTGATATTGTTTCACCAATTTTAATTAATATACCACACAAATGCAAGATATTAATAACAGAGGAACCTGAAGGGAGAAGAAGGAAATAAGAATACCCTTTACTTTCTGACCAATTTTTCTGTAAACCTAAAACTGCTCTAGAATATAATTCTACTAAATATACAAAATAAAAAATTTAAAAAGCAACTATCAACGGTAACCAAGACAGAACTATGCAGTAACACAGATTACACTCAGAACACAACCAATATTTGTTCATATTTATTAACAATATTTTAAAATATTTGGACTAGAAACAGCATATTAACTAGACATATGGAAACTGGAATTCTGCATAGTATTAACATTGTTCCTTGTATGCCTGAAAAACAGAGAAAATGAAATTTTAAGGTAATATTGCTCTTATTTATTCTGAGTTATTACTATGAAAACCTTATCCAAATGTTATGTTTTTTTTTCTTTCAATGATATTATTTTCAACTACTTATCCTTGTTTCTATACATCCATATTTTGTATGGGATGTAGAATCTCTTTTCTTGATATCTATATCTATTTTAATTGTGCCAATCAAAGTTTTTTAACAATCCAATCTTCAGAAATATATAAATGCTGCCTGCAAAACATCAGTCCTCTAGAAAAGAGCATATTCTTGGAGAAAGGCCACATTCAGATAGGTACAATGACACTGAAGACACTAAACTATGGTTGAACCGAGACGTCATGGAAGACCCTTGAATGTATAATGAGGGCTGCTGCTTTTAGTTATTTAATGGGGAAACCTGCACTGAGCAAGCCCTGTGGACCATTGGCCGAGCAGCGCCTGGCTCCAGCCTCCAGCTTAGTGGGCAGCGCCATCTAGTGGAAAGAAGATGTTCTTAGTTTCCATTTTACCAACCGTTAGCTGAATGACTTCAAGAAAATCATTCACCTCTGCCTCAGCTGCTTCGTGTATAAAACTAAGGATGATAATGACTGTTCTGCCAATCTTCTTATAGTGACTGTTCTGCCTATCTTAGTTACTGAGGTAAGAAGAAATGAAGTAATGCAAACTCTCCGGTCTTTATTGTTCATAGCTGCTCTTGAAAGAAGCAAGTTAATTTCTGCTCTAGGAAAAAGCAGAATTCTCAAGTCCCTGTGAGTGTAAATAAATTTGGCTGAAGGCTATTGGTTTTATCTCCTTCTAGGATCATGACACTATAAAACTAATTAGTGAATCTGAAAGTGACTGGTTTGAGCCCAATAACCTTTATTGCATGTGGCCCACACAAGCCCATTTTGAAGGAAAATTATGGGCGCCATTCTGATGTAAGCGCGGGTAAATCTCAGAGGAGGCCACAAAAGGGACCCCATTCTCACTAAGGAACCAGACAAAACCGGACTTAGACTTCTGCTGCTTGACAACGAGGTCACGCCTGGGATTCTGCAGGGATTGATGTGCCGTGTCTGAGGCCCTTTAATTGCTTTTCTCTAGCCTCTGGGTCTCCTTTGTTTCCTCCTCTCTCATTCATATTCAAGAGCATGATTGGAAGCCTTGAACAGATATGCAAAGTGTTTCTTAAATCTTGACAATTGAAATATCAATGTTCCTCCTATGCACTATTAATTATTTTATAGCTTTCCCCAAACACCACCCTTTGTATATGACCTTTGGCTTCCTGAGTATGGCTTATTTCACTTAGAATTGTGTTCTCATTTCATCAATTTTTCACCTAGTGCCATAATTTAATTCTTCTTAATGACTTAGTAAAACTTCATTGTGTATATACACCATGTATTCTTTATCCATTACTCTGTTGATGGGTTTGATGGCTGGTTCTGTAATTAGGTTATTATGAATTGTGTTGCTATAAGCACTGATGTGCCTGTGTTTCTATGGTATGCTGATTTCAGATATTTGGGTATATACCAAGGAATGAGACAACTGGGTCAGATGGTAGTTCTATTCCAAGTTTTGAAAGGGCTATTCATCCAGTTTTCAAGAATGGCTGTACTAATTTGAAGTCCTACCAACACTGCATTTCCCCATGAATTATTATTTTTTTCTTTTTAAAAATTGTTTTCCGGTGTATGTACAGTAAAGTGTATTTTGACATATTATACATACATGGACTATAACTTTCCATTCTTGTGCTATATATACTGTAGAGTGGCACAGGTTGTGTAATTCATATGAGTACATAGGAAAGTTATGTCTGTTTCATTCTACTATTTTTCCTATTCCCATCCTCTCCTTTCCCTTCATCCTTCTCTGTCTAATCCAGTAAACTTTATTCTTCCTTTCCCCCCAAATGTTCTGTCTGATATGTGGATCTCTGCACAATATTCTTGATTATTAATATTTTGAGTGGAGTGAGATAAAATCTCCATGCAGTTCTTTTTGAATCTAATAGTTTTATTGAAGTATAGGGAAAGAGCAAGGACATTGTAACAGACTTTATCTTCCTTGTAGTCTTGATTGTCATTTCCCTGATTACCAAAGATGTTTTATGTATATTTATACACTCTCACACACACACACACATACACACACACACAGACACACATACACACACACACACACACACACCACTTGTATTTTTTCTTTTAAGCAATTTCTGATTTAGATTTTGTGCCTATTTCATTTAGTAATTGAGGTTTACTATTTTTTTTAGGTTTTTTTATTATTCTGTATAGTAATTTCCTGAGGAACAGATGAAAAATATTTTATCACATTGGTAAGCTCTTGGTTTACATTCTTGTTTCCTTTGTTGTGCAGAAGTTTTGAAATTTGATTTCATCTCATTTATTGACTGTTAGTTTTATTTCTTGTGCTTTAGAGGTCTTGTTAAGTTGATGATTTTGTCAATATGTTGGAGTGTTGGGCCACATTTTCTTTAAGCAACTGTAGAGTTTCTGGTTAATTCCTAGGTCTTTGATACACTTGGAGTTGGCTTTTATGCAGGGTGATAGGAATCAAGTTTTATGTTTTTCACATATGAATATCCAGTATTCATACCACCACTTGTTAGAGTGTTTCTGTTTTCTTCAACATATATTTTTGGACCCTTTGTCCCATATCAGGTCACTTTATCTATGTGGGTTTGTCTGTGTTTTCTTTTCCATTCATCTTCAGGTCTGTTTTGGTGCAATATAATGCTGTTTTTTTTTTTATTAGAGCTCTGTGATATAATTGGATATCTGGTAGTGTGAAGATCTCAGTATCACTCTTCTGTTTCAGGATACATTCGGATGTTCTATGTCATTTCTGTGTCAAAATGAATTTGAGAAATGTGTTTTGTCTGTGTGTTATGAAGAATGTCTGTGTTGTGAAGGATGTCATTGATATTTTGACTGGGATTCTACTGAGTATGTTCACTGGTTAAGGTAGTATGACCATTGGGATAATATTAATCTTTCTTTTTCAAGTATATTGAAAGTATTTCCACTTCTTAAGATTGTCTTTGATTTGTTTTACTTCACCATTTTATAATTTTCATTGTTGAGGTTTTTCATCTCCTAAGTTAGATCTTTTCCAAAGTATTTTTTTAGGGGCTTTGAATGAGACATTTTTCTCAATTGTTTGGAAGAGGGTTTGCTATTGCTTATAGGACTGCAATTGATTTATGTATTATTTTCTTGTATCATCTCTTTTAGTAGATTTTTTATCAGCACTATAAATTTTCTGATGGCACATTTTAAGTCATCTAAGTCAAATGTTCATGTCATCAGTAAACAGAGGCAACAGGACTTCTTTTTCCTATGTGTATGAAATTCGTTTCTTCTCTTGCCTATTTGCTCTTGCTGGGGATTCAAGGAGTGATGAAAGTTTACTTCCTTATTTAGTATTTGTTTTTAGAAAAAATGTTTCAATTTTTTAAAAATTCAGTTTGATGTTGGCATTTGGTTTCTCCTTCTATCACTAGTCCCTCTGGTGTTTTTAACCTGAATGGGTGCTGAGTATTGTGAACAGGCTTTTCTGAAACTGCTGATTATATCTTGGTATTTTTGTACTTAAATTTGTTTATACAGTAAATTTTGTATATGTGTGTGTGTGTGTGTGTGTGTGTGTGTGTGCATGCATGCATGCATGTGTGTGTGCATATGTATATATGTACACATATATGTACTTAAATTTTTTTTTGGAATTGGGGAATTGAACCAAGGCATGATTTTCCAATTAGGTTCATGTGTCACTATCCACTTTTTAATTTTTTTCATATTTTTGTAAATGCATTATAGTATTACAGAACAATGGATTTATTGTTACATATTCACGTATAAATCTAATATAAAAATAAGCAATATTATACCCCAGTGTTTCCCTTTATTTCCTTCCCTCCCCCAGGTCTTTTTACTCCTTTTTTATTTCTTCTTTTTAGATATATGTGACAGTAGAGTACATTTGGAGATATTATATATGGATGAGATATACCTTATTCTAATTAGGATCCCATTCATGTGGTTGCACATGGTGTGGAATTTCACTGGTCATGAATTCATATATAAACATAGAAAAGTTATGTTCAATTCATTTTCATGTCTTTCCTATTATCATGCTGCTCTCTTACCTTCATTTCTCTTTGTCTACTCCAATGAACTTCGATTATTTCCTCCCTGTCCCTTATTGTGTATTAGCATCCACATATAAAACAAAATATTTGGCCTTTGGTTTTTGGGACTGACGTATTTTACTTAGCTTGATAGTTCCTAGTACCATCAATGTATTGCCAAATGTTTTAATTTGATTTTTCTTTAAGGCAGAGTAATTTCTATTGTGTATATATAACCATATATTCTTTTGGATATTTGATTTTAAGAGAGACTAGGATGAAGGGTCAGAAGCTTGAAGAGAAAAGATAATGGTATGATTCTGTAATTCCCAGGTGTCCTTATGGAGAATAAAATTGACACTTTCATCCCAGGCCATCTGTTCAAGACTACAATAGTACATCTCAAGTAGGGTACATGACAGTCACTTGGAGAGCTCACTCAAACTCAGACTTCTGGGCCTCAACTCAGAGTGTCTGACTCAGGGCCCGGGGTGGCCCTTCTTTATTCCTTACAAGCACCCAGGGTTTGCTAAAGTTCCTGGTATAAAGACTTCCAACTGATGGCCCTGATCTAGAAATTTCAGGGGCAGTGAAGGTGACATAAGGTCCTCCTTGGGTCCAGTCTTCACCTTCTTTCCCTACCTCTTTTCCCAGTGCCCTACAGAGAAACTTACTGTAGCTCCTACTTAGATCACACCTGCATATGTCCATGAGAAATTGGAGCACATGGGATCTTCCAGTCTCATGGGTCTTCCACAGTTTCAGATTTTTTTCCCTGAAGACTGCAAGCCCTATCTCTGTACTTCAACCACTATCTTCATATCAGTTTTTAGAATCTCATCTTTTGGATTGTTGATTTCCATGTGAATTTTAGAACATTGTTTACTCTTACAATTCCACACTGCGTTTTCATGATATTTTATCCAGGACTTTGTGGACACAGGATATTGCTGATGACAATGGGATTCCTCTTTTTCCCTTTTATCAAAGGAAGCTACCAGTCTGGGACTAACTCCTCTACTGAGTGTCAAGGAGGAGCCAAACATGGGCCCTTTTGGGTTCCTAGGACTACTCTGAAAAATAATACTTACTGGGTGTCCAAAAAAATCAATTTATTATACCACAGTTGTGGAGTCTAGGAGTCCAAACCGAATTATTACAAGGTATCTGCTCTGGAAGGTCTAGGGGAGGATTTTTTCTTGTCTCCTCTAGCTTTCAGTAGTTGTAGGAAATTCTTGGCATACCTTGACATGTAGATTCATCTCTCCTTTTTCTGTCATGATTATCACATGTTGTTCTCTCTGCACAGTTATACTTGTCCAAATTTCCTCTTCTAAGGTCATGAATCATTAGATTATAGCCCACTCTAATTGACTATGAACTCATACAACATTTTTATGTGCAAAAACCTCATTTCCAGAAGAGGTAATAAGCTGATATGCTGGGAAGGACATGACTATTCAACCCAGAGCATGTATTGAGCACTTAATGTGCCCTATTCCCTGTATTTCCCATGGTAGCACTGTGAGGCACACACAGGCATCACTCACACTGAATAAACTAGGATATGAAGCTCAGTAAAGTTTTGCTCCAGCCAGAAGCACATGGAACACACAAGGTTGTATTCACAGTGTAGCTGTAGCATGGGTTCACCTGTCCATTGAATGCACCAAAGGCCAAATAATCTTGATGATATGTGGATACTAACAAATAATCAGGAGGGAGAAGGAAGAATGAGACATGTGTAGACATGAGACTGCTTCCCAGAAATAGTCCTAGAGTACTACAAAGGACTTCAAATCTTTTAGTAGCTGCCTCTTTGAGAATCTTAGAGCAGGAATTGATGCATGAAATAACAATGCTCAAATTTACTCAACAATTATCCCAAAAGTTGCAATATTACTTTTCTAAATTTAGATTACTAGAATTTCATTGAACATCCTATGTGGGTTTATAGTATGGAATTTAAAAAAATATTTTTTTCACTATTTAGATATATAAATGACAGTAGAGTGAATTCTGAAATATTATATATACATCGAGTATAGCATATAACTTATTCTAATTAGGATTCCATTCTTATGGTTGTAACATGATATGGGGCTTCACTGTGTGTGTGTATTCATAGATAAACATAGGAAAGTTATGTCTGATTCATTCTGTCTTTTCTATTCCCATTTCCCCTACCTTCTTTTATTCCCATCTGTCTAATCGAATCAATATGTATCCTTCCTTCTCCCCCCTGATTATTTGTTAGTATTCACATATCATTAAATTATTTGGCCTTTGGTTGATAGGGTCTATTATGCTGATTTTATGTCCTTTAGGTGTATACTGAGAAGTGGGATAAGTTGGTCAATTGGTGGCTCCATTACAAGTTTTCTGAGGAATCTCCATACTGCTTTCAAGTATTGGTTGCACCAATTTGCAGTCCAACCAGCAACGTATGAGTGAACTTTTTTCCTACATCCTCTCCAACATTTATTATTACTTGTATTCTTGATAATTGTCATTCCAATTGGAGTGAGACAGAATGCCTGTGTAGTTTTAATTTGGATTTTTCTAATTTGTAGTGATGTTGAAATTTTATTTCATATATTTGTTGGCCATTTGCATTTCTCCTGTGATGTGCCTGTTCAGTTCCTTTGCCCATTTGGTGATTGGAATGCTTGTTTTTATAGTGTTAAGTTTTCTGATTTCTTTATATATCCTCGAGATGAATGCTGAACCTGATGTGCAGGTGGCAACAATTTTTCTTTCATTTTAGGTTCTCTTCACATGCTTGATTGTTTTCTTTGCTGTAAAGAAGATTTGTAAATGGGCAACTCATGTCCCTCTTGAAGCAGTTAAATAATAAATGATACATGGAAAGAAAAATATAAATTACATGTGTGTCATGCTCATTTAAAGAGTCATAATACCTTCAAGAGATAAAGGCAGTGATAATCCTATTTAAAATCGTGAAAGTAGGTTCATAAAATGTAGGCCCTTTAGCCAAATCCCAGTTTCAGTAAGTCATAGAGTACAGATAGAAACCTAGTTCTGCACTGTTATTTGTGTTTTCCCTGAGCCAAGCTGTAGTAACAGGCCCAAAAATCTAATGAATTCAGTTTGTTTGAATAGAGATAATAAGACATTCTTATTAAAACTCACTGGCCCAGATAGTATGATGGTTTAGCATTATGTCCTCTTTGCCAGTATTAGATGTTGACAATTTAAAATATTGTTTAGGATTCATCATTGATTTTCTAAATACAGATGTTTGGTTTGGGTGAGGTAGGGAGAGAGGCTCTGCTTGTAATATAAAAAAAATTGCCTCATTCAAAAGTTGACATATATAGCTGAAGGATGTTTCAACACTCAGTGAAAGAACTCAAAGAACTCAGAAGTAAGCCTGTATTCTCGTTTCAATTGATTATATATATATATATATATATATATATATATATATATATATATATATAATTACAAACTGTCATTTGTTTTGCCTGTTTTATTCCCTTTTTTTCCATTTTGAAATCAGAAGAAAAAAATAAAGAAGAAAATGCATAAAAAAGACACAGGAACAGATAAGAGAAGCAAAATCGTAAGACCAAAAGCATATGGAAGAGTAAGTAAAAAGGGTCTTCTCTCCTGTACCATATATCTGGGAATGATTTTATTGTGCTTCAGACTAACAGGTTTATAACTAGACAGGGCCCCTCTCTCTGTGAATTTCTCCACTGATTAACTTTTGAAATGATCACTAAATTTAATAGAGATCAATCAGTGGGTAGTTGAACAAAAGTTTGTGGCACATGCAGTGCTTTTTATATAAAAAGATAAGAGGTTAAGAGATGGCTAAAACACCACTATCTGAATTGTTCAACATCCTTCATTCAGAGCACATGATGAAAACAAAACTAGTATCCTGGGAGACATCTGACCTTTGTCCAACAGCTGGCAAATAGTACCCTCCTAGGAGTAATAAGAATGTTGGAAGTTCATTTTGAAGTGTGAGGTTCCAGATTAGTTGGTAAAATGATCCGTTGCTTCAGGGAGAAGATAAAGATGGTCTCCTACACCCTAGAGGTGGTTCATCAAGAGGTATGTGGGCTCATGATTCTTTACACTCTGTAAATGGTGTGTGAGCATTTTGTGAGCTTGTTAGCACTTATGGAATAAGTGCCTTGCTGTATACAATGCCTTGCTGTACCTTTTGAACACTAGCACCCTAAAGAGTTGCTACAGGGTGTAAGCACTCCATAATCAGTGTTTCTTCACAAACCATTGTCTGTATAAAAGGGCTACTTTGAAAATAGAAAAGAATAATTTGTTGAAACATGAACCTATAGACATGATGTAAAAGGGAATTTTTTAAAAGGAATTTGGAGTCATCATCAGTGATAGAGAAAACTGGCAGACTCGAGGTTACCAGATCCAGGTCCAGGCTCCTCGTTACTGAAAAAGCAGTAGTCAGGAGATGTGAATTAGTGGGAAAGAAATCACATCCAGCACACTGGTAGAGGGAGGGTGCTGTCATCCTCATAGTGTCCTCTTGGGAATCTCAGGGACACAAAGGATTTTTATAGGGAGAGAAAGATGGGATTGTGAGGCAGTGGGAGAGGTTTCTTTAGCAGAAATTTTGTCATTGAGGGTGTGTTTCCTTTTCTTTCTTTCTGAATGGACCATCACAATGGAGCTTGACTTTCTGGGGCTAGTACCTATACTTTTTTTGAATCAACATATTTCTTTCTGCATGGTAAATGTCACAAAAATTTGCTTGTTTTGTGTTGGTATGTAGCTAAAGACTAAAAAGAGGCATGACACATTCTGATTTTATCTGAGAATCACCAGATATCCTGGGTTTTGTAAATCTAAAGGAACATTATACAGCAGTTCACATCTTAATCAGTTAGCCACAGCTTCTCTCCAAAATTGAGAAACCTGGGTGGAAGAGAGGGTGTAACTCTGTGGGGTGCACAGGAGGAAAGCTGAAGTAACTACCTAGGCCAGCTCCCGGTGGTGATGTCCTCCCCACCTTTTTCTTTTTTTTTTTAAAGAGAGAGTGAGAGTGAGAAAAAGAAAGAGAGAGAGAGAGAGAGAGAGAGAGAGAGAGAGAGAGAGAGAGAGGGAGAGAGAGAATTTTTTAATATTTATTTCTTAGTTTTCGGTGGACACAACATCTTTGTTTGTATGTGGTGCTGAGGATCGAACCCGGGCTGCACACATGCCAGGCGAGCGTGCTACCGCTTGAGCCACATCCCCAGCCCCTCCCCACCTTTTTCATTGATATTTTTTAATGAATCCAGAGGCCCTTTACCATACAACTGAACTTATGTTTAATTTTAAAAACATTTTTGTTCCAATCTCTCATTAAGTTGTTGAAACTTGCCTCACAGTTGAGATATTCTGTTTCGGCCTACTGAATAGATGAGGTGACAAGTATACACCAGTGCACCTGGATAAGGGTGGCAACTGTTACACAGAAGCAGTCCTTATTTTTATTTTTTAATATATTGTTATTAAAATGTTTAAACACTCACAAAAATATAAGTACATGGAATACCATCCCACCCTTTTCTTTTATCACACTGTTTAAAAACTTAGCTCTTAAGTACTAAATATGGAAGGATAATTCTTGACCAGGCCAGCATATGATGAAATATACAGTATAGATTCAAAAAACTTTTAATTTAAAGAAATGTACAAGCTTTTGAATTTTTCTGAAAATGAACCTTTTTTCATATGTACTTTGTTATGGATAGAAGAGGAACGATGTAGATGACAAGAAGAGCTTATGGGAAAACAGGAGGTAAACTTTTAGCAGATTCTGGATGGGGAGCCAAGGTAAATACAAATGACATTTAATCTCAATTCAGTAAGAATTAAAATCTTTCTGCTTTGTGTAAGCAGGGTTACATTCCCAAGAGGCTGGCCTGTGGTACCTGGAGTCTTCTGTACCATCCTGGATGATATCACCTGCCAGCCCAACCCCATCCTGGAAAAGCATCCAGCAGCAGGTAGGGAAGGCTCTAGGGTGACCAGGGGGAGTGGGAGGTGTTTGTTTGTTTCATTCTTTGTCAAAAGAAATTCCAGGGGACCAGCACAGTTTTGCTGAGGAAGGTTGGGGTGAGAAAGAGATGGGGGAGGGGAGACCATTGAAGCCTGTTCAGGGGTTCTGTGCAGAGCAGAGGAAGTGGAGGCTGGGTGTTTGGTGGGGGCAGCAGCTTTTCAGAGGTGATAGCATGCCAAGCTTGGGAACTGGGAGGGCTTCAGGGTGTAGGAAGCACACTTGGACTGGAATAAAGGAGAGATTTCTTACATAAATAAGTGTCCTGAAGTTGTGTCATTTGAAGTCAAGGTTCAGAACGTGAGCTGACAGTGGTTGTGTTTCCTCTGAAGAAGAACTTGCAGGTTTTTAGTGCAGGTCTATACTTCAACGGATTAGTCTCAGAAGTGGTTATTTTCTTCTTCACTGATCGTTCATCCCAGTTCAACTGAATGGCAGTGGTCCACTCTTTTGTATGCTAAATATTTCCACATCCATGCACAACTTAATGTTGTCAGAAATATTTAGTGTACTTCTTTCTTGACTTTTATTTGGTCTTTCCCAATTAGCAGAGTAGCTTTCCAATGTTGTTCATTAACATGGTCCCCAATGTCTATACAGACATTTAGACCACTGTAGATCCTTTTTTGAAGTGTGTGATTCGATGACTTTTAGTCCAAATAGAATTCACACATGTGCAATTAAGTACTCAAAAGTATTTTGAACCTGAGGGGGAGCATGACATTCTCAAGTAGAAAAGATAAAGGATACTGCAGTATGATCCTTCAAGATATCTCTGAACAGAAAAGCATTATATGTTGAGAAAAAAATTAGCTATATATTGAGATTTGTGTGTATCTTTTCTAGGTAGAAGAATCTAGAATTGTTTTAGTTTAGCCTTGATCTGTTAGTACTGCAATAATGGTGAGGACATTGCCTTGCCTTTCCTTATCTTTCTTGCTTCCAGTTTTCTTCTGTATGTAAACCTAAAAAAAAAAAAGTCGAGTGTGAGTGAAGTTCTTATTTTCTCTCTCTTTCTTTTGTAAATGATGCTTACATTTTGACCAGTAGAAACTTAGATGTACCAGAGTTGTACATATTCATGGTAGTTAAATATATTAACATGGTTATTTTAGCTCATTCTGTTTGTGCTCAGTTTTGATAAATGTATCCCTGTTGTCTGAATGCTCAGTAACACGCTGTGGTTGGTATTAAAAATGTATGGAAATAGCAGCACCGTTGCCTCTGATCCTTGCCCTGGTAGTTTTCAGGGCTTGCTTGCTGAGTAGGAGAAATTTAATGAGCCTCAAGTCAGTGAACTGGTTTCTTGTGAAGAGTATTTCCTGGTATGGTTGCACTCTAAATTTCATTTCTGTGTATGACAGGTTGTGTTGATGGGATGGGACACCAAGTATAATGGGAAGAATGGTGCTCCAATGATAAGGGAATGACTCCTAGAAACATCAGTTCTCACACTCAAACCAAGTGTGATCTTGCAGGTGCTGGAGAGAGAATCTGAGGCTGACCATGAATCAGTGGATTGGAGACACTTGGAGACCCTGATGCAAGCTAGGAGGCACTGGTTTGCAGTTGAGCAGAAAGGCAGTGTGGGCTCTGGTTCAACATCCACTTGGCAGACACCATCACCAATGCTTAAGGATGGAAGAGAGCCCCCCGATCTGGATTCTGCTTGACTCCATGGGAATTATGCAAATTGGAGGTTAGTTGTGGCCTACATAATGGGGAAGTTTGCTCCTGAATATTGCTACTGAGAGGACCATCTGCCTTCTACATGCACCACAGTGCTTTGGATGCCTGGAAGCCCTGGGATGTGTGTCTAGGTATTAGTGAGCAGCAGGAAAGTGGGAGGCAGTGGGAGATTCCAGAAAGGGGAATTAATAGAATGCAGGATCCTGTCAGGACAGGGTTCTTGTGAGGATTAGGCTGGGAGTCCTGGGAGGGGAAGCAGTGGGAGGCAGTGCAGGGGCAACTGGCTGAGGAGTAGCAGTTTGGGTCTGGACATTGGCTGATTGATCTTTGAAGAAGTTAGAGAATGCCAAGCCTGGGGACACACACCAGTAAGGATGTGTGTCCTCAAGGATATAAGGCCTGTACCTGGGGGTGAAGTAGGGTTATTACATGGAGGAGGAAGTATTTTATGGTGACTGATTGTGGGCATTGGTTTCTGTCCCATTAAATTTTACAAAAAGTGCACATTTTACTGTATTTCATATACAGAAATTGGCTTTTCATTATTTGTGTTTAGTGAGTTTTTACTTTCTTTTTTCATCACTTTGTTTTTCCTGTATTTTCTAATATTCAATTTTTTTGTGGTGAGAAAAATAGATCACTAAAATCTTCTAACTTTTGCTACATTCAATCACTTGACTATTCACTAGCTAATATTTCTATTAAACCATCATTTTAAATGTAGCACTGAGGTATGCTAACAAAACTATTTTCAAGGTCTACTGCAGAATCAGCATAACTTTCTTGAGCTCTGCAGTTAGAGCCACTGTTTCTCTAAACAAACTCTGCTCCCTTTTTTTAAAAAAAAATTCTTCTATACTGAGTAACTCTCTTTGAAATGAGGCATGGAAATGGTTTTTTAGATGTTTATTATTTATGAAAATCTATTTTTATATATCATTGAGGGACAATCAGCTTCATTTTAGAATACCAGGTTGAATACTATTTTTCCTTTAAATGTTGAGGTTATTCTATATTTATCATCTATAATCCATCATTATGGATAAATACTTGGGTTTTATTCTTGCTTTCTTGAAGCTGATCATGGTTTTTCATTTCAGGATATTTTCTTTGTTTTTAGCATAGCTACTTGAGAAAATCTGGAGATGTATTTAGCATATTTAAATTTTATTTTCTTGATTATAGCACTTAATCAAAATGAAAGATTTCCAGACATAATTTTATTTTCAGTATATACATGTAAGAAAATGGATAAAATATGGAAAATACTATAACTGTTTTTCAGATACCAAAAACAGGCATAGCAGGTGAGTGAAACCATAAGCAATAAGTACAGACTGGTTAGGCGAACTATAACTTTCTTTTAAAAATGGTTCTTAATAATTGCAGTTTGATAAAATGCTATTAACACTTATGAGTAAAGGGGAAGTAAAAATAATCAAAGTATATCACTGTAAGAAATACTTGAGGTCTGGCACCTGTGAGCAGACTATGGGGGAACTTCATGTTAAGATAGGAAAGAACACCACTTTCCTTTCACCCTCTCACCCACTTAACCTCACCAGAAACCACCAGGATGCCCAGAATAAAAGGTTTCAAGTTCAATAGTCACACTCTTTCCAACTACAAAAAGCAGTTACAATAATGTGCAAAGTTAAGAGGATCTGAGACATCATATAAAAAGTTAGATTAAAGATAATTCTGTTTTTGTTTGTTTGTTTGTTTGCTTTTTGTGTGTGTGTGCGTGTTTTGTTTTGTTCCAAGGGTGTGGCTATTCCTTGGTCACATGAACTCAGCAAAGAAACTGTTATTTTGATGAAGTGTTAGTGGGTGACCCTCATTAAAAACAGACAAATGTTTAAAAAATTTTAAAAAGCCTAATTACCCCCCCAAAAAAGTTGCTACTTTCCCCCTCTACATTTTGCTTTTTAAAGTTCCTTGTTTAATAAAAGAATATTGCTTTTTTTCATTTTAGGTAGACAATATCTTTATTTATTTATTTATTATTTATTTTTACATGGTGCTGAGAATCTATCCCAGTGCTTCACTCATGCTAGGCAAGCATGCTACTACTTGAGCCATATCCCCAGCCCTAAAGTATTTTTTTTTAAGTTTTTATTTTTTATTTTTAATCTTGAGTATTGGAGAGTAAAACAGCTTTTGGGACAATTTACAACCAACTGCATGAGGGTCTGGGAAGCTGAGAGGCTGAAGCAGAGCTGGGAGGAGCTGACTGGAAGTCTGACTAAGGAGCAGACTTTCCTTAGTGACTGGAGGCCAATTATAACTAAAAAAGAGACAAAAATCAATAAGTATTTGTAAACCAGGAAATGACACAGATTATCAAGTTAGTATCAGTTTTAAAGAATTAATATAATCAAGAAAAGAGAAATCATGAACAGGATTAGAAAAATAAGAGGTGTAAATTTTATTTTTTAGAAGCTTATTGGTGATAAATAAAAAATAATGATGAATTTTATATTTTGATTTTAAATGGAAGGCAGAGAGATATGCAAGTCATATAGAACCTTGCAAACCTTACTTCAGTTACAAAAGTATAATCAATTGATAACTTCTACTTATTTTACTCTCTATCTTTCTTGGCATTTCACCTGAGGTCATACTTGTAAAGTGTGACCAATAACTGAGCAAATAACTAACCAATTAGATAGTCACTTAAGTTACAATCTTTCTCAGAAAACTCCAATCAATTTCAGAGCAAAAGTGTGATACAACATCTATTCACTTCCTTCTTTGGGAAAAGTTTCCTTTTACGAATCAGATAGAAGAGGTAATTGACCAACCTCTATCAAAATATCACTAGAAATAAATATGAGTTATCTTCATTTAGAAGTAAAGTAAAATAAAATAACACCATTGTACAGTATCTTTCAGGATTACCCTTGAAAAAAAATGAAAAAATAAAATCTCTTTCTAAAGAGCAGAATACTTGGTAGCACACTTCATCCTTAATTTTAAGTGGAAAAAGAAGTTACCTCAGGTAAGAAGGTACATAAGAAAGTACATAAAATAATAGGAAGAAATCAAGACTTGGTCAATGGTTTAGAAGGAATATTTGAAGACTATAAAATTTTGAGGGTACAGTAATAAGGATGGATCTCTGAGAGAGAGACAATTTAGTGTAAATATCATGGGATTTCATGCTATCACATACCAAAGCACATATGTCATGGACATTATACACGACAAGCAAGTTGACAACTGGACTTGGGTAGTAGTTTTTACCCAGCCTCTGGTGCTGCACAGGATGAATGAGGACTGAGTACCATAGTGGTTTCCACTCACCATATTTTATCTATCAAATGCTTCTTCCAAATATCTAGCCAGCTAGGAGGAGAGGTCTACCTCTAGGTTCTTGTTACAGCATCATTCTTTTCATCATTTTTTCAAAATAAATTACAAGTGGAGTCTTTTAACCCAGAAATAATTTTAACCAGAAAAAAACAATTTTTTAAAATTTTGCTTTTATGGACAATAAATGCTCAGCAAGAACCAATAATAAAGTGTCAATACATCATGCCTAAAATTTAATCAGACTACACTTAACTAAAATAAAGATATTACTATTGGTCTATGATCATGGTATCCACTGTATTATCATCTAAAAAAGAAACAAAAAGCTGCTGGCCTGGTAGAATTCTTGACAGGTGATGGTATTGCTAACACTAATTAAATTTCACATCATTATATCTGGTTGTGCTAGCAAGAGACACACTATATAGATCCAGGATCCAGAGTGTCAAAGTTTAAGAGTCTTAACTCACCATCACTCCTATTAATGCACTTGGCAATTATATTTTCTTACGCCATGCCTCTGCATCCTCCACTTTTAGAAATCCTAATTATTTAAGAGGACATTTTTCCAACAGGATGTCTAACAAAATTCCTACTAAAATTTAAACTGTGCCTGAGGACTCTAAATTCTATATAGTAAGAAAACAGAAAGCAAGAGGAGAAATTACAATCCTAGCTAGGTCAATTCACTCTCCTCACTAGAAGGACATTGATTCCATGTTGCAATGCCAAGCAAGTACCACTAATAAAGTGCCAATACATCATGCCTAAAATTGAATCAGACCACACTTAACAAAAATAAAAATATTACTATTGGTCTATGATCTTGGTATCCACTGTATCCAAATATAAAAGTCTATTGTATATTTGAAGATAAAAATCAGATGATTCAATTTGAAAACAGATGATACAATTCTCTAATTTTTAGTATACAGGAATTGTAAAAAGATCAGTGCAGTAGTTGTGTCTTGAGAAAATTATAGTGAGGAGCCTCAAATAATTTTGGGATGAGTATAGAGACCAAAAAAATTTTGTTTAGTGGATCTAAAATGAATAGCAGAAGAGACACAAGATGACTATTAATTTGACATTCAGTCTACACAGCTGTCAAAATTGTAATTAATTGCACTGTTTTCCATTCTTATAAGTTTTCTTCAAGCATAGAGTCTCACAAGTACCATAAAGTAAGTACAGAACTTAGACTGAAAAGTGAGTTTTTGTGGTGTCGCTAATGGGAAATATGCTTTATGGCATAATTAGGACTGAAGGATTCATTTCCCAGACAATTGCTGAAAGTGGTCTTTTCAAAATATTTTCATTAGTAGAAGATCGTTTTTCTGGCTATTACCATTTAAGGCTTCCTAAACTCAAGACTGTTTGAGACTCATGTAAATCACACTCAATGTCTCAAGTACGAAAAATGAAAGAGTACAAGACAGATTCATAATTTCACTTTCAGTAAGTAGAAGCCTCTTTTGACATTAGACTTCAACTCCAGATTCTGTGGGCCCAAATGTGCTTCCTTCCCTTTATTTGCATTGTGCTGATCTGAAGCACACTAACTTATGGACTTCCAAGATACCTAGTCATAGTCTTAATCCACCTCCTGGGAAGCCCTAATTTGGACTCAAATGCATCCTTCATCTACTTCCAGACTTTGCTTTCCAGAAGTTCTTTGAAGTCTTTTGTCACTGGAGATTACCTCCTCTTTTCAATGTGGATGTTTATCTCATTTTATGCTTCTCTCTGTTATTTTAATTAATTGTGCATAAAATAGACTTGGATATTTGAAGATCCAGATCTCTAAGTCAATTAGTTAGCTTAGTCTATGGGCTTATAATACACAATAAAAATGTTCAATACATTTTAATATGAATTTAGATCCATGATTAAAATTGGAGGAAATAAAATAGGCTTCATTTGGATGTAATTCTGCACTGAAAAATTTCATTGTTTTTCACAAAGGATAAGAATTTTGGAAGATAACATGACACCAAGAAAAAGAATCACTATTTTTTATATATAGTTGTGCTTGAAAGAGAATAATTATGTCACCATAAATTGATGTTATAATATAAAACAAAAAGCTTTATAACCAAGTTCTCTTTATTTTTGACAAAACATATTTGAAGCAAAAATAACAAATCCATGAATCTCAAAATAATATAAAGTGAATAGCATTTCTACACAAATCATATAATTTTATGATATTATGTAAATTTTCTAGACATAGATGTAGAAGTTAAATACACTAATATTATTTCTCAAGGCACATTTATTTTGAAGCACAGTTCCATAAATCTGCAAATACAATTAAATTTTACTTATATACACAGATCAGTACCTCAAAAATGACCAAATACCTGGATATATTTCCTTTGACAGAATTCTATTTCCTAGACAATAAGGTCAGCTTTAATATCTCCTACCTTTTCAGTGAAACAGAATTTTTAAATTTTAAGTAAACTTCTCCTATAGGCTCAAAATTCACCATATAACTATGGTACTAATACAATTAGTGATGGATGTTACAAGAAAAATTCTTAGTCCTTTTAAGAGAGTTTTTTGAAATGAAACACTATATCAACACATGATCCTTCAAACAAATTATGATAATGCATGCACAGCAATAAATTTGGAATAAAAAAGGAATAGATATTTATTAGCTACAGGGCTTTGAAAACACATGCTTTGGACCTAAACACAGTTATTTTGCTTTGTAATTGCAGCATGTTTTATAGCCATGTGAGGAGTTTTAGGTCTATGTTTTTGTCTTGTGATCTCACTTGCTTCATTGATTCCGATGTATTAATGTAATATATGCTTATATGAGTTATATGCCTCCTTCTAATTATAGAATATTTTTAGAAACTCTTGGTAATCATACAGTTTCTAAATTAGAGACCAATTACCATGCGAGCTAGAAAATGCACAGTGGCTTAAAGAAATTCTCATCCCAGAGTCTAGCCTTATAGTTTTCACATAGTTGATGATCAATAAATTTATATGGATCATGAAGTTAAGATCTGTTTGATCTTAAAGTAAAGAAATAGGAAGCCAGAGAGGTGCTTCTTCTCAAATGTCAAGCTTTCATTACTGGGAAACCCAAGGAGTTCTAGAGGGCAGTCTGTCCCTCTGATTGATGTAGTTATGTAAAATTCAAGTCCTGCTTTTCTTCCCCACAACTTTGGCTTTCCTGTGTCATCTTGTTCTTTGTGTTTCAGTAACCAGAGAATGAGATAGGTTCACAATTATTTGTTCATGCTAAAGACAAAAAAAAAAAAAAACAAGAAAAAAACTAAAAAACAACTGAGTTTGTGAAAACATCAGAAATTTAAGTACAGTGATCAGGGTAGGATGAGATTCCACTGACCTAAATGTTCCTTTAAGAAAAATTAGATTCAGACATATCCATTGTGACAGAAATGGGAAAAGGGCATAAATGTATGTATATAGTAATATATATATATATATATATATATATATATATATATATATATATATATATATATATATATATATATATAAAACTAATACATAAAAAACAAATGAACACAAATATTCCTCCTCTAAACTTGGAAATTATAATCCTGTGTATTTTTAATCCAGAAATGGGAAATTACTAGGACATTCATTTGATTTTCAAAAATATTTAGTGTTCTTCCAAAACCTTTTTTCATGATCCTCTCATTTGTCACTTCCTAACTGAAAGAGTACAGGATCAAGAAATTTTTAATCTTTTGAGTTAAATTGGATCCAAAGACTTTATGAGAAATACAAGTATTTAATGGCATTGTGATATTGCCTTCTATGAAATGAAGTTTTGAACATAGAATATCATTTCATCCTAAAAATTTAAAAACTTATAATTACTCAAATTATAGACTCCACATCAATTGTAGTTTTATTTTATTTTTTAATATTACAGAAGCAAGTTTACAAATGAAAAATGCTAAATTACAGATGGAGATATGGCTCATTGTTGGAGCACTTACCTAGCATGTGTGAGGTCCTAGGTTTTATCTTCAGCACCACATGAAAATAAAATAAAAGTTTATAAAATAACAAGTTAAAACTCATGTCTTCTTTTATAATATGTGTACAAATAAGTAATTTTTAAAATCTCTAGATGACATTCCATATGTAAGTTGTATCACTAGAACTCATTAAACTTAAAACAAATGGAAAACTAAAATTAATCATTATTAACAATTTAAAAAATGACTCATTTTTAGAGGATATAAATTAAAGAAGCAAACATTGTTAGAAGAAAATATTCGCAATGTATTATACAGCACACAGTTTTCTTGATTGAGTAAAACTCTTGGAGCTGAAGACTCTGTTCTGCATCTACAAGAAACCTCACTAGTATGCTAAAATTTCCTTTTTCCACAGCCTTTCCATGACCCAACTGCACACTACTTCTGAATCTAAGAAAGCAGAGGCACATATCCAGATGGATGATGCAAAGGATGATGTGTGCAGGTAATAGCCTAAAGAGTTGCACGTTTTAAGGAAAGACATCTTTAAGTTCTGTCTCTGGAGGCGTATAACATTTTTTTAAATACTTTATTTTATTGTTTGTTTTATGTGGTTCTGGGGATCAAACCTAGTGCCTTATACATGGTTGTCAATCACTCTACCACTGAGCCACAACCCCAGCCAGCCTATAATATTATTGTCTAGAGAAATATGACAAAAATCTCCGTGGTAAGCACATAATTGTGGCTTTCTCAGTGAAACATGTAAGCTGTCTCTGAATTTTACTTCTTCTTTGGTGGATAACATCAATCCTGGGAGATCTGGTCTCCAAAAATTTTTCTGGACATATTTAGAAAGGCATCTCAATTGGAATCATGTCCAAACAAAATTGCTATTGCTCTGACCATAAGTTCAAATTAGTCCAGTCCAATTAAACAATTTACAATGCCTCAACTTTCGGGTGAGGGATTTCTGGCACCTCCTTTGGTTACACCATGGCTCTTAGGGTCCTCTCTCTATCATGTGTGATAGGCTCCTCTTCCCTTGCTAAAAAGCACCTGGATTCTGGGTAGTGCTGTTTCTGCAAGCTACCATTTCTAAACTGGCTTTTTTGTGATTCAGGCTCTGTGTAAAATATTAAAATTAATCTGAAATTTCAAAAGAAGAAGAAGAAGAAGAAGAAGAGGAAGAGGAGGAGGAGGAGGAGGAGGAAGAAGAAGAAGAACAACAACAACTTAAGGCCACAGGCTGAGGAGATCAGAAGAAGATTGAACATGGAGCTGAGTCAGAGCCCATGCTGAAAGGCAACCCTAATGTACCTGCGATGAGCCCTCATATTCACTAATGGAGATAGAGAGGAGGCCTGCCCTTTCTCTGAGACAAATTATGTAATATTAGCTTAGTCTTGTCTGTAGTATATATAAAGTTATATAAAGCATAAAAAATAAAATGGAGACTTGTGATGTAGATTCAAAAGAAGTACAAACATTTCAAGCACGTCACTGAAATTCCAGTGTTGGAGTCAGAAGATACTGCTTTATGACAACAATTGCCAATGTGTGAAGAGTTAATAAAATATCAAAAAAGAAAAAAAAAAGTATTTTGAGAGAGATTTGGAAACTTGAATTAAATGGTAATAGAATAAAATAAAAACTATAACCTCTACAGGTAATTTTCCACATGGTTGAATTTGGAGTAGTTTGAAAGCTGCAGAAAATAATTTATAAAAAATGCCAAAGCATGAGACCTCCAAAGCCATGTGCAATAGGAATATAAAATAGGAGAAGGGCATAAATAGTTGAACAAGCATATGTGTGATAAGGCAAGGGTCATTTGGGGTGGAGGAAGCCCTGGGCTTTATGTGCCATGGAAACATTTATCCTCTAGGCCAGCCCCCATCTTGGCCCAGCCCACTCCTCTGCCTTTGCTGAAGTGGGTTGTGTCCTATTTTCTTGTATGTCATTGTCCATTGATCACCAAGGTACCACTTGGAATTTTCTCCTCTATGTACACTTATTCCCTGGGAGTATTGTGGGATGAGTTCTGTCAGAGGGGTTGGCTTGTGTCCTCCCCCACCCAGCTTCATGGAGTCTTCTTTTGTTTGGAGCCACAGAGAGCTCTTTGGAGAGCTACAGAGATACAGACACACCCCTAGTTTTCTGTGGACTTGATGCATCACATTGCGCAGGTGAATCCAATCTCATTGTCTAAGTTTCCATGATTTTTAATAGAAAATAATTGCATCCCTAACTGTGATCATTAGAGTAAATTACCCTGATACCTTAACTTTAGCTCCAGTCAGTAAAACAAAAATCTCTGTGGAGTACTCTCACTCATTAGATTTATGAAACTTGCAGGGAGGTTCCTAGATGTTATGACTAGTATAAAATAAATGTTAATGGACCAAGGTCTTGAGTACATATCATACATTTGTATTCTGGCTTTTATATATTCATAGAGGCTTAAATAATTTCTTTTTTCTTTTGTACTTAGGATTGAACTCAGGGGCACATAACCACTAAGTCATAACCCAGGTCCTATTTTGTATTTTTATTTATAGACAGTGTCTCACTGAGTTGCTTAGCACATCATTTTTTTTGAGGTTGGCTTTGAACTCACAATCTTTCTGCCTTAGGCTCCCAATCTGCTTGGATGGCAGACATGTGCCACCTCACTTAGCTTGAGTATTTCTTTAATTTATCTTCTATTTATTTATCTTTAAGATGGGGCTAATGCCACTTGCTTCCCAAGACAACAGTGAAAATTAAAGACATAGATAGTTAGTACTTAGTTCCTAGTGAGTACTTCATAACCTAGAGTGATGACAGGCCTTTGTATTTTTGCTTTGTGGGCACCCAGCTTTAGCTCTTTTGGCAAAGCCTTGAACAACTTAGCAAAACCCTGTTTCAAAAAAAAAAATACAAAAATAGGACTGGTGATGGGGATGTTGCTCAATGGTGAAGCATGCTGGATTTCAGTCACTGGTACCCAAAATGTCATTTAATTTAAGACATAATTATTTCATTAGTATGTTCAATTGTGATTTATACACATATGGGCATAACATCATTGACCAGTGTCTTTTCTCAGTGCCTGAATCATCTCTCTTATCCTCTCTTCGATCAGTCTATACTCAACTATTCTTTCTCCAATTTTTTTGAGATTCACTTATTTTTTAAACACCAATTTTCTTTTACCTTTCACATATGAGAGAAAAGACTTGACAATTGACTTTTGGCATCTGATTTATTTCATTTAATCTGATGTTATCCAGATTCATTCATTTCTTTCAAATGATATAATTTCATTTTTGTTTATGGCTGAGTAGAATGAGTAAATTTTTGAAAAGACGTGTGGATGCTATTTTCTGGGCATGTCACCTGCCAGCACGGAGGACCTTCAGTGTCCAAGCTCAGCCTGCCATTGTGTGATCCAGGGAATGAAGATGCAGGAAGCAAAAGGTCAATTTTGAGGGCTTCCAATCTGTGTCTCTGACTACTTGTACATGCACCAACCAGCCTGGTAACTTCCAGTGTTTCCTTCATTGTCTGCATTAATGACTAACCTGTCTTAGTGGTCTGTTTTAAGTACAGTTTTATTCTCAACAGGAGGGAGTCAATGTGAAGGTAAAATCTTCTGATTCTCCAAGTGTCAGATGTAAGATTTGGCTCCTTCCCTCAATTCTTTCCCTTTTGACCATTCATGAAACTCCCTTTATCCACTTTACATTAATCCTCTCCTCATGCAGCACCTTTGTATTCATTCTTCCCTGAGCTCTGTTTGGGGGTAGGGAATCTAGAATCAGAGCAGACCTGGGCCCACTGGCCACATGAACTTAATTATTTTATTTTATACTTTTCAAGGATTCATGTTTCCCATGTTGTGAAGTGGGATTGACAGCTAGTAATGGTGACACTTAATGACATCAGGAGCAATTGAAGATCATGTACTGGACTATTGTTTTTGAGAATTTTATCCCTGACCTCTACACTGGCAATAAGAACTCCATGAGTTGAATACTTGTTTACACCCATGTTGCAGGACAGGATTGCTCAGCTGTGTCGAGTTAACTTGCTTAAGGTCACAAAGCTAGCAAATGGCAGCTTCATTGTTACTTTGGGAACAGAGAAAAAAAATGCACATATGAGCATTGTAAAGTGTTGGCACATAATGATCAGGTCATAGAGCAGGAAAATGATGTAGAGGTTCAATGGGAGGCCTGGCTCTAACCAGGATACAGGCAGGGCACCTGAGGAGGTTAGAGTAGAGTCCAGAATGCAGGGTAGAAGGAGGCTTCACTCCTATCTTAAAGAGGTAGCTCAGAGAGTAATACCACGGGAGGCCTGCGCCTGCCTTGTAAGGATGGGGCCAAGTGGGAGGTTCCCAAATTTGACATGTAGAAATGCAGAATATGAGGATCGGGCTTGGCGGAAAGCCCCAAGCTCCTTGCTTTTGTATGTGCATGTACATAGGCACATACATGGTGGGATTCACAGATAGTTGATAACCTGTGTAAAATTCAGGGAAGAGTTCATATAGAAGGAACAATTGAAAAGACAGAATTATCACTTTAAATACATTTTAGTCTGTTTGGACTGCTCTAAAGGAGTACTAGGAACATATACCTTACAAGCAAAAAAATATTCATTTGTCGACTTCTGAAAGCTGAGATGTCCAAGATCAAGTTTCCAACAGGTTTATTGACTATTGGAAACCTGCTTTTTCATAGACAGCTCTAATTTGAAGGTTTGTGTTTCCTTGGGTACCTTGGTTGAACTCCTCTCCATTAAGGTGATGGTATGAAAATGTTAGTCTTTGGGGAGGTGTTAAGGTCCTGAGGCTGAAGACTTCATCAGTGGAATTAATGCTCTAATGAATAGTGCTACAGGCTAGCTGGCTTCTTCCACCACATGATGACACAGCCAGAAGCTTCTACCTATTAGAAATGACCTTTCCAAACATTGAATTGCCTTGTGCCTTGATCTAACACACTGAGAAAAATGAGTGTCTGTGGATTATAAACCACCCAGTCTACCATTGATTATTAAAGCAGCTTGATGAGAGTAAGGAAGTACACGATCTCTGTCCTCACAAAGTAAATTGAGAAGTTTCTTTGCAGCTTTCTTTTAATAAATGACAATAATTCTATAACATGACTTAATAACCTGCAGGACCCCACCTTTGTCTTCCTAGGCTCATGAGAAACTACCACAACATTAAAATACATACTCACACAGGGTCTAGGACTGGTCATTTTTCCCCAAGTGTGTATAACCAAGCTTCTGAAACCTGGACCCAAAAGTAACTCTCAAGTTCTCTCTGTGTTTTGGCATTAAACTTTCAAACAATTCTTCAGTGTATATTAATAGTCATATCTATGTATTCACCAGGCTGCTCACACTAGATAAGAAGTGGCTGCTATTCTTGTAAACTCCAGTCTAATGGAGAAAGCATAAAACCCATCTTGTCCCTTGCTGTGCTGACACTAAACATTGCATATGAATCCTCTGAATATTCATTCCCAATTACTGATCAGTAAATGTTATATCACAGCAAGCATTGCTACTTTAGGTAAACATTTTGTTCACATTGGAGAAAAGATCGTGGAAATTATGCAAGCTTAAGAAATTAATTAGTCACAGAATAGTATGGTTCATATTTGTGTTTTCAGACTCTTACCTGCCTGTTGGGTTTGATTTTGTCTTTTGATTTAATTCTATGTTTTGAACATGGTTTTTGTTTATGTCGCTCAAATATAAACCCATGTTAAAATACACTGAAAACTCACCTATATTCCATCCCCACTAATCTTTAACCTTTGCCCTTAATGAACAACTGATTTAATTGTTTCTAGTATATATTCTTACTGTTTCTTTTTTTTTTTTTTTGGTAGGAGGCAATTACAATAATATGTTATTATGTAAATTTCTTTCTTACCCAAAAGGGAGTGCTCGTGTATATTCTTTCTTCCCCTTATTTTTTACTCAATGAAACAACCTGGAAAACACTCCACATATGCAAAAATCTTAACTTTCCATGATATAGATAGACGAAAGTTGGAACTAAATAATGATGGATATTCAGGCTATTTCTGAATTTCATTTCTTAACAATATTTGTGTATTTAATAGTTCTGGGAATCTCTTTTATATTCTTGCAAATGTACATTCAATGTTCAGTCCTGCAAGAAATATTGCTTTACCAATGGCTATTTTTTTTTATACTTTCAAACAATAAAGCCCAATTAGCTGGAGGGTTGCAACATTTTTCTTTCTCCCAGCAGGTAGGTATACAAGTTCATGCTTTCTGTAGGTGCCCATATACAGAGGCCACATTTGGGATATTCTGTGCATTATCACAGTGTGTTTGTAATTTCTTTTTATTCTGAGAGAACCATTTCCAATTTCTGTTTTTTTTTTTTTTTTTTTAACATATGATTGATACCATGTCATGGTTACAGAATAAAACATCAGTATCCTACCCTAAATAAACCCATGGCTTGGTGAGCATTCAATGCTGAAAACAATAATTTCTTCCCAGTATGAAGATCACCAAGGATACAATGCATTTTGGCATTTTGTGTCTTCCACCAAATTGATCTATGTAATCTAAGTCCTTATACCTATTGCTGAACGGATAAAGAAAATGTGGCATATATACACAATGGAATATTACTCAGCAATAAAATGCAATAAATCATGGCATTTGCAGGTAAGTGGATGGAGTTACAAAAGATAATGCTAAGTGAAGTTAGCCAATCCAAAAAACCAAATTCTGAATGTTAACTTTGATATAAGGAGGCTGATTCATAGTGGGATAGGGCAAAGGTGTATCGGATTAATAGGCAAACTCTAGATAGGGCAGAGGGGTTGGAGGGGAAGAGAGAGGGCATGGGGTTTTTAATGATGATGAAATGTGATGATCATTATAATTCAAAGTACAGGTATGAAGACAGGAATTGGTGTGAATACACTATATATAAAACCACAGATATGAAAAATTGTGCTCTAATATGTGTAATAAAAATGTAATATATTCTGCTGTCATTTATGAATAAAAAAGAAATAAAGAAATCCAAAATATGAAAAAAAAACCCATTTGTTTATATTCTAGGTGCATTACTTCAAATACTAAAAAAAACCCTTAAATAACTGAATACAATATAATAGAAAATAAATTGAGAAATACTATACTACAAAAATACTTGCATAATAACTAAAAAGAATATCTTCTTTTACAATGTAAACATCATGAAAAAGTTAATAAAGTGGAAGTTATAACTTTTTTAAGTTTTAATTTTATTTGTAAATATTTTGGAATCCCACTACATTATTTTTGTATTTGTAAAATTATGTGTATCAAGCAAACTAGTGAGTAAGGAAAGACAGTTATTGAAAAATTAAAAGTAACATCTTTGTAGAGGCTGTCCTACAAACAGGAAAGCTTCTTACTCTGAGGCTAAAGAGAAAATTCAGAGGAAAAGTGGTGCCTATAGCCAAATTCTGAAAACGTTCTGAATTTGTTTTGTTTTTGGGATTGGCTAACTTCACTTAGCATTATCTTCTGTAATTTCATCCATTTATCAAATGAGAATGGTGCATGTGAAGAGTGATCTGGAAATCCAAAGATAGGGCAGGAAGTCTAAGGAGAGAACTGAGCAGCATAAGTAGGGGATTCATTTAAGTATTACAAGAAGATAGGGTCCCAATGAGTTTGGACGATAGTTATGACATAAAGTCATGCATGTCCATACTATAGTGCCATTGAAAACAGATTAGGTCCTATTTTTTTGGAAGGACTAGATCGAGGTTTGTATATACACAAACATGTAAAAAATGCTTATTTTCACTGAAAAAGGCTAAGTGAGGTGGATTTTGGTTCCATGAATAAAAGTGGATTGAATCACTCATCAAAAGAAATTAAAGAGTGTTTTCTGGAGAGAATGAGGTACTGGGAATTCCAATTCAAAATGAAGAGTCCAACAAGAGAACTCATGATCCTCTTGATTCAATGATTTCACAAGTCTATTGTCTCTTGTCCAAGATTCCTAATTTTTCATAGTGGTAACATGCAGTTTTAAATGTCTCTCACATATCTCTTTAGTTCATAAATTTTTCTCACATTTCCCTGCTATTTTCTGAATGTACAATATACTAATGAAAAAGTATAACCTTAACAAACATACTGTTGCTGGGATTCTTAATATGAGTCAACACTATAAACATCCCTTCATTACTATCATTTTAATATCCACCCATAAATTTCTTCAGAACAGATTGAGGTATAAAAATGTATTTCTGCTGAACAAGGTGACATTCCAGTGCTTCTAGATACTTAGAGACTCTCTCTTGAAAAGAAGATCCATAGCACCAAGTGCTGGGTCTGCTCAAATTTCTGCTCTGCCTTACTGGGATACCTAATCTGTTAGTTTTCTCACTTGTAAAATGAATGATAATTCCTGCCTACTGACATTTTCATGAAACTTAAATGGGATAATTTATGTAAAGTACACAACAATATTTATATCCCAGTTTAATTACCTTTTGAGATTTGCCATATATTAACTTGTATCATGAATATCTTTATGCATCTTATCCCTCATGGGGTAGCTCCATGATGTACTGTCCTGATTATACCAGTAACTCTCACAATATTTCCTTTCCCTAAAGTGACTTTAAAAGAGTTAAGTTTGATATTAAGAATAAAAAGCTGGGCTGGGTTTGTGGCTCAGCGCTAGAGCACTCACCTGGCACAGGTGGGACCCAGGTTTGATGCTCAGCCCACATTAAAAAAAAATAAAGGCATTGTGTTGTGTTCATCTACACCTAAAAAGTAAATAAATAAAATATATATTTTTAATAAGAATAAACGGCTGGGCATAAAGGTTCATGTCTAATTCCAGCAGCTCTGGAAGTTGAGGCATGAGAATTGTGAGTTCAATGCCAGTCTTACAAAAGTGAGATGCTAAGAAAATCAGTGAGACCCTGACTCACAAAAATACAAAAATACAACAGCGGACTGGTTTTGTACACCTGAGTTCAATTTATAGTACCCATTCCTCAGAAATAATAATAATAATAATAATAATAATAATAATAATAATAATAATGATGATGATGATGTTAAAAACATCTAGGGGAATAGCCAAGTAGTAGAGTAGTTGCCTGCTATGTGGGAGGCCCTAGGTTCAATGTCCAGCACCATTAAATAAAATGAGAAAAAATAAATGTGACATGACATAAAATGAAATGAAGTACAAAGATTGAAAATGAGGAAAAGCATATATTTTTCTTAAGAAAAGTAATATCATATGTTCATTTAAGTGTAAATTAATTAAAAACAAATATGGATGAAATCATAAAATCTAGTACCTAGTCTTTAATACTTCAAAATAACAGTAAAACAGAAACCCATTCACAACAATCTGGATAGAGGAAAATAATATTTCAAATATTGTTAAGGCACTTTTTGAACAAAAACTTCTGAATACTAATAATACATACAGTGAGGCTGGGTTTGTGGCTCAGGGGCAGAACATTTGTCTAGATCGTGTGAGGCACTGAGTTCAATCCTCAGCACCACAAAAAAAATAAAATAAAATAAATAAAATGAAGGTATTGTGTCCTTCTACAGCTAAAAATATTTTTTTAAAAAAAGATGCATGCAGGAGACGATGGTGTACACCTATAATGACAAATACTTGGGAGCCTGAAGGATTACAAATTCAAGGCCAGCCTGAACAACATAGTGAGACTGCCTCAACATAAACAATAAAAAGGGGAGGTCATGAAACGCAGTGGTAAAGTGCCCATGAGTTCAATCCTCAGTACCAAAATATAGTTTAAATACATTAATTAGAAGAATAATTCAAACTTCCTTTTAAACAAGTTAATTTTACTGCAATGCTTGCTACTTTGTTATTCCCAGGTAAAGGCTGCTATATTACAGTAAAATTACAAAACAACAGTCCTGAAAGGTGTCTATGCAAGTTACAATGTAATAACGCTAGTGTCTAGACAGAATGCAGTGGCACCCACCGATAACCCCAGAGACTATGGGAGTTGAGGTAGGAGAATTACAAATTCAAGGTCATACTTGGCAACTTAGAGAGATCCTGTCTCTAATTTTTCAAATAAAATAAAGAGGATTGAAGATGTAGCTCAGTGGTAGAGTACTCCTGGGTTCAATCCCTAGTACCAAAATAAAACAAAAACAAAAATTAAAAATCTAGGAGTCTACAAAATACCAAGTATGCAGATTTGATCTCAATTCTCAAAACAGTCATCCAAAGTTAGAAAGGTAATTATCTTTCTTTAGTGGAGGTAATTATCCTCATTTTCAGAGGAAAACACTGAAGTTAATGGAAATTAACTAACCCAAAGACACATGGCTAATGAAGAGAGGTTAGAACACTGAACTCCCATCATGCCTGCTTATGCATAAACAGGATCAAAGAAGACAGACCAGATACATCAGGAAAGTGTCAAGAACCAAAAAATGTAAGACAAGACTTCAACATATTCCTGGCATGCATGTGGCCCGGGTACGATCCTCAGCACCACATACAAACAAAGATGTTGTGTTTTGTGCAAGCTGGTGCAAAATGACTTGCTACTGCAGGTCAAGGGCACAGGCTCCACAGTCTCCTTCAAGCTCAATTGCCAAAAGCTGGTGGCCAGCTAAAGGTGCGCCCCTTTTCTGCACCTGCAATGCACAAACCCAAGAAGCAGGCAGCACCGCGCCACATGGATCCCTGACCCACCAAGGACGCCACAGCCAACAAGCAAGCACCCCGAAGGCCGCTGCCACCGAGGACAAGGGCAGCAGCAGCAGCAGCAGCAGCAGCAGCAAGGCCAAGAAGGCAGTGACTGGGAGCAAGAAGTTGAAGAAGGCAGCCAAGCCCAGTGTCTCCAAGGTGCCCAAGGGCTGCAAGTGAGCGCTCAGGCCCCACTCGTGACAACGTGGAGGGGGACCGTCCCCGCTGGGCAAGGACCTCACCTCCCCTACCCCATGTGCCGCTCTGGCCTCCCCTCCCCCAAGCACTACCCCTATAGGGTTTTTTATTTTGTGTTTCTATCATCATTTTCTTCAAGAATTTTTTAAAATTTCCATTCTATTTATTCATCAACTCTTGGCTATTTGAGAGCTTGTTGTTACATTTGCAGACACACAGGATATTTCTGAAGTTCCTCCTGTTGTAGGTTCCTAATTTTATTACATTGTGTTCAGAAAAAAAGTTATTTCAAATGATTTTTTGCTTCTAAAATTTGTTAAGGTTTGTTTTATGACTTAACCTATTGTCTATTCTGGAGAATGTTGTTAGTACTATTGCGAAGAATTTGTCTTCTTTTGGTTTTGTTGGAAAGTTCTGTGAAGTCCATCTGCTCTGCAGTGTACTTTAAATCCTGTGTAAAGAAAGAAGAAGAGACAGAAGCAAGGTGCAGATGCAGAATGATAGAATGGCAGAAAGTCTCCTTGTCTAAGCTGCCAGGTTAACTTATAGTAGTAGATTACATTAGGTCACTGGCATCAGTAGTACATAATTGTTCATTGTGCCATTAGGCTACACATTTAGCAACATTATGCAGCTTCTTTGATAGTTACCTACTAAGGTTGCAATGTGCAATGTTAGGAGATTTGTGTGGCTCTCAAGTAAGTCCATTGTTTAAAGTTACTATTATGTGGACAGATTCAGGTGCAGGAGAGCTTGGCAAATCACTGTGGTTGTCTAAAAACAGAGTCCCCACCCAGGAGCTAATTGCCTAAGGTCACGGTTGAGGCTGAAAAGATTTTAGCAAAGAGCTTCCTCATGCAAGGCATTACCACAACACCTAGTTATTACACATATATTAGTTATCTTGCTAGTTTCTGAAAGAAAGTGCAGAATATTCCAAACATAGGAAACAGGGTGCCTGTTACCTCATGGGAGTTTGCTCACCATAGGAATGATGTCCTTATATTTGTATGGTCAAAACACTTACAATCCTGTGTCTCTTTTTTGATGTTTTTAGATGAAAGATCCACCCATTTTTCAAACTCTGTTAATAGAAGTCCTCTATTAATATGCATTGAAGTCTCTCTCTCCCTTTAGATGAAGTAGTGTCTTTCTTATGTCTATGTGTTGTAGTATTATGTGATTTTTATATTTATACTTATGATAGTTTCTTGCTTAATAAAATGATTTGTCGTTATACAATGACTTTTGTCTATTTTTTACTTTTGGTATTAATGTCTATTTTGTGTGATATAAGAAAAGCTACTTCTAATTTTTATTTCCATTTTCTTGAGATATTTTTCCCTTATTCTTCACTTTTAACGTATGTGTTATTTTAGAGGTGAAATGAGATTCTCCTAGGCCAAATATAGATTTTTCTTGTATCTATTATAGAACTTTATGACTTTTTACTGGAAATTTACCCGATTAAGGTGGTTCTTGACAGGTGAATATTTATTAGTGCCCTTTTGGTTATTGTTTACTACTTGTGCTGTGTGACCTTTCTTCCTCTCTTACTGTCTTCTATTTTTGATATCTTGTACTACATAGATTTGTTCCACAAATCTGAGATTTGAAAATTAAATGAATATATAAATCTAATTGATATAGCATGTGCAGAATCAAATAATTCAAAGGTCTAAAAAGGTTTAGGTGTCTTACCTGTGAAAATGTTACCCTCCTGAAAAATACTATTTCCTCTTTTATCTTTGCTTTTTTATTATCATCATCATCATCATCATCATCATCATCATTTCATTAATCTTTATTCATCTTTATACTATGCTTTAAAGAAACATGCATTTATTTAAAATATGTTATTAGTAAATAACAGTGCTTATTTAGGGATCATAACACTAACCTATAAATCAGTTGACTGATTTTAAAGTTTTATATATCAAAATAATAACATTAAAATTAGAAGAAATGAATGTTTTAGTTATTGGGGTAACTGGATATGATTAAATAGTTAAAAAATTTGCATAATTTGATTGAATTCCAACTGCATTAAAAACTAAAGTCAGCTGAGTGTGGTGGAGCACACCTGTAATCACAGCACTTCAGGTGGCTAAGGCAGGGGAATCACTTGGTATTAAGGTGTAATTTTTGTGATATAAGAATAGCTAATTAATTTTTGTTTCTATTTGCTTGAGATAACTTTGTCTTATTCTTCACTTTTGTCTTATGTGTGTCTTTTGGAGGTGAACTGAGATTCTTCTAGGCAAAATATAGATGGTTTTTGTTCTATCAAAAATTAGTACCTTGTGGTGGTTGGTGCTTTTTGAAGTGCAAGGATCTCACATTAGATTTCTTGGTTCCTCTTAAGTAGAAGGACAAGGGAGACTTGACATCTCTTGAAATTCTAGCATGCAGAGCAGGAGCTCATGGCTACAGGGTGTGATGTTAACCCCCAACTCTCTGTCCAGCCAGCTCTCTCTGCACAGCGTTGACTTTGATGAGCCATTTTGAATGGGAGTCACACTGGGGTTGCTGGGATTTTAATTTCTCCACATGTAGCTTAAAATTTGTATAATGAGCACCAATTCTTTAAAAAAAATATATTAAAGACTTTTGAGGGGAAAATCCACTAGGCGTTCATCTAGTTGTGGGGCCTGCAGTAGTGTGGAGAAGGGAGAAAGTACCTTTCCAGGCTGCCAGGTGCCAGGTGCTCGCTGGACCAGGTGGGTGACAGAAGGGAGCCTATCTGCTCACTCTCAGGAGAAACTAGGCAAAGCCAGTTGGCCTCAGGTGTTCTGGAGCCCTCTGGGGAAGGGGAGAAGGGCACATCTGTGGCCACAACCTGGCATATCAGCACCATGTAGTGGGTACATTAGGGACAGTCACCCAAGATTCCTTTCTGGGAAAAGAAAAAATCAAAGCAGATTTTAAAAAAAAAACATGCCTTCTTGACCACTGAAATTTAGAAATGAGTTCTGGGCTTGGCAGTGAGCCAGTCAAGCATGGGGCATGAGGGCACTTGCTATGTGCTTTGAAGCTGGCGTGCAGCTGGTGGGCCCAGGAAAGGGCAGAGCCATCATGATTATTTAAAAGTCGCACATATTCTAGCTGATCCGAGCCTGTGCCACCCATTAGGAACATTTTGAATGCCATCACTGTTCTTGTGTATTTCCTCTTTAAGCAAAAATAAAAAGGAAATATAGCATTAGCATTTCCCATATGTGCCTTATGTGGCATTTGTGTAGGTGTGTTGTGTCTCGCCTTCACAATAACTGGTAACACAACATGAGGAGTCCATGTGATTTTTTGCAGATGGGACAACCCAGGCAGACCTCCTGAAGTCACAGTTTCAGTAGAGAGTGAGTTAGAAAGGAACTGATCAGCTTGTCTTAGTGTGAGCACAGACATCTCCCTGGTCCCCAGCTGTGGGGAAGGGCTCTCCCCCCAGGGCCAGCACAGAGACTGGCAAGGCCATTTGTTGGCAAGAACTCTTTGTCATTTCCAAACAGAAATAGAAAGCTTGTGGAATGCTTCTGTAAGCCACAGTGCCCATGCACAGCTCCCACAGCCATGGCTCCATGCCGTAATAAACAGCCTAGTTCACCTTCCAACAATCAAATGGGTCTTTTGATTTTTAAGAAAAGCACTGTCTCCAGACTGACTTTTCTGATGATTCACCACCTTAAAGGTGGTGTCAAATAGAACCTGTAGTCCCTCACATAATCGCTCCTAAAGTTGTCACTCAGGCCTCATCACCCACAAAACTGAATGCTCCCAGGGTAGAAGCCCTTGATGAATATGCCACACGATGGCCGTTTTTTGGATGGGTTATAAATATTACTGTAGACACAGCCCTGAGGAACACGTCCTCACATTTGTGCACAGGAATATTTATGACCCACTACAGCCATGTGCTGGAAAGATGCTCAGCTGGGCACCAGCGTGGCACCCATGTGGCACCCATGTGGCACCCACTCTGCTGCAAGTGTGAACACCAGCTGCACAAGCTTGTGGCTCCACCAACAAGAGTGGTTACTTCTGGCCATGTGTAAAGTGAGCTCACTGAACACACATTGTCCTTGACAGTTTGAAATGGCTCCTTTTACCTGTGAGTGGGTGTGAGTGTGATGACGATATTAGATGAAAATAATAAAAACTAAACATTATTAACTGCATGCAATGTGCAGGCCAGTGTACAAAGACTGCCTGTAATGTATCAATCCTCAGGAAACTCCACTAAATGCCTGGGGTCCTGAGCATGATCACACCTGACACCAGTGCCCTCCCTCCACAGCACTTTCCAACTGCAGATAGCTACACCATGAGGGCCACTGAGTGAAGATTAGCCAGGTGGGAGTGCTCAGGGCCACTAAGTGCACAGCATACAGCAGGATCATGGCCTTGTGTGGTGTCAAGACGATCAGCCTGCACCAGCATGGAGAAAACAGGACAATGAAATTGGTGACAGAGAGTGCACCTCACCCAAGCTGCAGGCAGCCACCAATGGGGGCAGCACCCAGCTCTATCCACTGGCCTCTCCTCCAGTCACCAAGAAACTGATAGCCCCCTAGGACAGTGGTAATGCTTAAAAAAGACTGTCCAGCTGACCTGCATCTTGACCACAGGCCACATACTGTCTGTCACCCAGGCTTCATTCACAGCCATGAAGTTGTTGGCAGCTCTTCCCCCCAATTCTGCTGTATCCCCACCCTGGGACCTGACCCTTGAGTGACATCTCAATTAGCCAGGCACCTGAGTCTTGTGGCCCAATGAAAAACAATGTCACTACTGGTCAAAAAGTGTTGGAGTGCTTTTGGCAAAGTCCCATTTCCTGATGAGAAATGCTGAGAGTCAAGAACAATGTTCCCTAACAGCAACAGGACAGCAGACCTCTCCTCACCCACCTCCTCACACATTATTACAAGGTGGTAAAATTAAAGTTCAAATACTCAAATCCATCAGCATCATTATCCAAGCAGCCATAGACTCTAACAATGAACATGGCTGGATTTTAAGGCAACTTTATGTACAAATCAGGCACGAGGCTGGATTCAGCCTGTCCTCTGCACTTGACCAGCCCTGTTCTCCACTCTTGCTCTGGTCCCAGGCCCTGACAGGTAAACACATCTTGCTTCCCTGCAACTCTTGAAACTGGTGCCTTCCAAAGAAGAGAGCATGAAGCTCTCTGCTGAATTCCACCCTCATAAGTGTCAGGAGGCTTTAGCATCAATAGGGAATTGAGAGCTGGAGATGAAGCATGGGACAAAGGGAAAGGACTTGAGTGAAGATATTCCCCAACTGTGGCCCAAGCTTGGTTGAGCTGGAGAATCTGCAGGAGAGCTCCCAGGGTGAGGGACTGCAAGGAAGCCTCATCTCTCCCTGAAATACACACCAGCCACCTCTGTTCCTTAGCAGCTGCTTTCCTACCAAGTTGTGACCCCACCACACCAAAATGGGGATCACTGCTGACAGGATCACATAATTTTCAAACCCTAAATGCCCTGAATCTTGGATTCAAGCATGAGGTCCATTCATTCATTCAACAACCATCAACTGTGCCAGACCTTGCTATGGGTTCCACAGAGACAGGAGTGGATGAAACTGACCAGGATCCCATCTTCAGGGGAGAGAGTCAGTAGATGCTTCCAGCAATGGCCAGTGGTGACGTCTGTGAGTATCATGAAGCAGGAAGACATGGACAGAAACAGAAGAGCAGAGAGGGGCTGAGAGCTGCAGAAACCAGTGTGGTCAGGGAAGGTGCCTCTCTAACAGCCAATTCACAGGAAAGGAACCACCCCATGGAGAGGCAGGGAAGATGTGTTCCAGGCAAAGGGCACATGTTAGTTTCTCAAGATGGGGGGAGTAAAGGTAGATTAGTTAATGAATAGGGTTTTCATCTGTAATTGGCTCAAATCTGGTATCCAACTTGAGTGACAAATGATCCAAAGCAGCCACAAATTTCCCGAGAACAACTGTGTGAGGTCCCGGCAGGAAGTTCAAATCAGTGCAGAATGTACCTGATCATTTCCAGGACAGAAGAGCATGGAGTGCATGGCCCTCCCATAGACCCACAACACCTTCCCTCTTTTTTATGAACAGGAATGTCATCCATGACTCCATCCTCAAGTATAATCCCTGGGCCTTGGTTGTGGACAGAGTTTCAGCCAAACACAGGGAAAAAAACCCAAGAAACTTCTGACCCATGAAGCAAAACCGCAGGCAGTTTAGTGGGCTTTGGAATCCTGTCTAAGTTAATCTGGGCAGTTGCCAACAAGATTCTTTTGGTCCACCTGCACTTCAAAGTTTGCCAATCGCAGCCCACCTGGGGTGTCACAAAGCAAAGCCAATTGATGAGGGTCTGGTAACTGGGCACACAGAACTCTGTCCCAACACACACCCTATCATACATTTCAATAAAACTATCTTCCCTCAGCACAACACTTGTTCCTGACATGCACAAAGATGGAGACAACAAAGGACAAGGGCTCCCCAGGACACCATTCCACAGTCTCCAAAAATGAAAAGGGATTTACACAGTAGGCCTACATAGTTTCCAGGAGGAACTATGGAAAGCAGGTAAATGAAATGCATTTTTTTTATTAGTTGATCAAAACATTACGAAGCTCTTGACATAACATATTTCATACATTTGATTCAAATGAGTTATGAACTCCCATTTTTACCCCGTATATAGATTGCAGAATCAAATCGGTTACACATCCACGTTTTTTAACAGTGCCATACTAGTTCTGCTTGAAATGCAATTTAAGAATATTTTTCTTGTTTAAACAACATGTACCAAGTGCATGGGAGAGAACAGTTGACGTTCTGCTTTATGACATTAGAGTAATCAAAGTATTCAAAGAAAACTTCTCTGTACTTCTTCTCCTAAAGCCATAATTGCACACCATTGCAAGAGGGATGAGGCCCACAAAGGTCATCTGGCTGATAAAGATCTCAGAAATGACCAGCTCACTCATGAATTCCTTGATTGGGTACACCACTTGCCAGCTGATTTGCTGGGTCCCAGCCAGACCACTGCTGTTGTCGATGCCAAAGTCCACTTGTAGGATCTCATAGACTGAGCAATTTGCTCTGGAAAACAAATCCATATTAAAGTTCAGTTTGAAGCACATAACTCAGCATAATGTCAAGAACACAGTAAATGGCCCATTCCCCTTTGTCAATAAAGGAAACGATTGTCACCTTCGACCCACACATGGCAGTGTTCACAGAATCTGGCCCACAGTTGCCGGTCTGTGGCAAAATCTCAAGATGAGCTTTCAGGATTCTCTGTGGACAGAAGACTGCTTCTCACTGAATGAGAAGTTGCAATGGATTCCTTCCCAGAACATGGTGCCAGTTCCCTCCCCTGTCCAGCCAAGGAGGGAGGTGCCAGTTTCTCAGTGAAGGTCACCTTATAGCCCACATCAACCACCACTGCAAAGGCCCATTTACCAAAGATAGGCAAACAAGTTCTGGAGATGAGAATGTCGGCCTTTCTTTGGAGGGGCCACTGTGGCCTAGGTCCATGTGCTAGATGTCTGCTGGCACTGTAGGAGCTGCTGCTACTGAGCATTCCATCCAGTGGGACAGAGATCTGCAAGATGGGGACCCATGTAGGGACCCATTGAGTAGCATCTTCAGAGCCTTGGCCAGTGGTCCAAGCACAGGCTTTGGAGTCAATGGCTTTGACCACAAACTGACTGTGGTACCATGAGAGTTGCTGAATTGAGCCTTCACTCAAACAGCTATCAAGTGGGAATAATGACAGGTGTCCACTTCAAGGACTCAGGTTTCTAATTTTTGAAATGTTGTTCCCCTGAAAGTCTTTAAAAATGATTCCTGGCTCCTGACATATATATGATTTTATATAAGTCTGTCTATATACGTGTTTGTGTTTGTGATTTTAACAAAATCTTTTCATAAAATAAGGTATAGATGATGAAATGACACAAGACGTTCCTGAGAGACAGACTAAACCTTCCATGTGTTCTATCACTTTGTTCAGTTAACCCATTAATAGAAGGAGAGGAGAAGCTAACACCAAATGGCGATGAGGAGGGGCAGTTACACTGGCTTGCTGCAGAGGTGGCCTGGTGAGGACCGGCCGGCAACTGCCTCCTTCTTTTCAGCTCAGGTGTGAAGTGTAAGCCCACTGGGTGACACAGCCTGATTCATGCCCCATGTCCCATGATGTGCTGGCTGTCTTAATCAGCATTGTATTTTGGTTTCATGGCCAATGGTTAAATATTAACAAAAAGCAACTGGGTTCGTCAAAATGATTGACAGGGTGACCCTCCCTGTTTCATTAGTGATTGCTTCCATTTAGATCTGGGTTGTCCCCAGAGGCCAATTGTTGATGGGGTTCCTAGTCTGGTGTTGATGGGGTGGGGAAACTTTGGGGACTTTGCAGAAAGCTCTAGATCATGGGCCTTGAGGGAGGCTGCAGGAAGCCAGCTCTCTCCTCTTCTTTGTTCAGGGAAAGAGTGAGTGGACATTTTCTCTACCCCACGCTCCCTGCCGAAGGGTGCTAACTCACCACAAGCCCCCAAATCTGACCACAATCTAAATCCTCAAAAACTATATGCCAACAAACCTCTTCTCTCTGCAAGTTGATGTCTCAAGTGCTTGCTCCAGTAATGGAAGCAAGCGAACTGTCACCATGTTGTCTGGACTACAGCATCAAAGAAAAATCCCAGAAAGGAGCTGAGGATGGATTCCAGATTTCCAAACATGGTCACATTTCCCAGCGCACGTTGCACCAGGGAAACAGCATGGGGAGGGCGTCTCCCTGCAGAAAGCCTGGGCTTTGCTTCCCCTCTTCCCTGTGGACAACAGAGGCTTCCTCTGCCCCAACCACAGTGCTCAGAAGAGGAGGGCTTTGAACTATGGGCCCAGGTGGCTCACCTCCTGTGGTCTAGGTCCAACAGCCAGACAAGGTAGGGAAACACTTGCCCCCACAGGCCAAAGGCAGGTGGCTTCAATACAGAGAGCCATGTCCTCTGTTGTTCCCTTGGCTTCAGCTTATCTGTTATGAACCTTTCCAATTTGCTTCTTTTTATAATTTTTTCTCTTTTGGCAACAAAACCCTTTGTCTTCTGGTTTTATCCTTATTACTCACATTCACTCAGGATGAGTATTCAGTACAATATTTTAAATTAAGACCTGCACTGCCCTCCTAGCTGTGTGCATCAGGGCTCTCCACACAACATGTGTAATTCTTATCACAGGATTTCAGGCAGTTTGTACATTATATTCTATTAAAAACTCAGCTCCACTCAAGGTTGTCACAACCCAGGGATCACAGCTTCCTGCTAAATGATGTGCTGAGATACATTCACACAATCCTGTTAGCAGCAAGTTTCCTCCACAGGCCTGTGTTTCACATCTCATTTGATATAAAAATGGAACATAAGGCATAAAAAGAAGCAGTTATTTATTTACATTATGGAATGGATTCTAGGGGGATTCAAAATAAGCATAAATTATCACACCACAGCCACAATCCCTGCCCTTCTTCAGCCCTGGGGAGGAGGGTGAGGCCAGGAGCTGTCAATCACACAGCTCTTTTTCAGTCACTTCTAAGAACTGCAGACTCTGCTCTTAGAAAACAACAGTGACAACCACCTCCAAGAACTTGTGTGGTTCTCTGCATTTGCAACATTACCATTTGACTAAGTATTTTTTAAAAATTCCCTCTGAATGGAACCTGGACACCATCACCTACCCAGTGTCCCAGGATGAAAGGACAGATGGCACCCACAGCATGCTCTGGGGGTATCAGGAACCCTGACACTGTGGTGACTGTCTGCCTCACTCTCACTCAAGTCCCCATCAGAGTCCAAGGCCCCCTTGAACCCCTCCCACCTTCCATCCCAGGCCTATAGCTGAGGTTGATGGGAAACCCTGACTTCAGGGCTGGCTATGGCAGTTGCTTAGGGGATCATATGTCATAGTTATATCCCCAGGGCCATGGTTGACCAGGACCTGTGCGGGGCCTGTGTGCGAAGAAAAGCTTCTATCAGAGTGACCAAATCAGCAGATGGATGCAGATGTAGTCATTTTCCACCATCCTCCTCCAGGATGGAGAGCACCTGAGAGGAACACAACCATGGGTATATGGGTACAGGCTCTGAGGAGAAGGTTGGAGCCCCAATTCAACACTCTTGGTGCCTGTCCACCATGAACTCAAACTGCCTGATGACCTTCAATGTTACAGGACCAAATGGACAAAACCAGCTGATAAACCAAGAATCTGAGAGGAACTTTTCCACCAGGAATATGCACAGCAGTGCTGTGCATTATGGTTTGGGTCTGGAAAGTCGCCCAAAGTATCATGCATCTAAAGGCTTTGTCCCCAGTGCAGCAATGTCCAGAGGTGGGGATCATAGGAAATGACTCCAACCCCAGGTCCTGACTTCCTTAGTGGAATAATGCAGCAGATTGATTGAAGATGGGAATGGCTAATTGGGAGGGGGACCCTGTTGTAGGAAGGTTATCACTAGGCATTTGGCCTGAGAAGGTTCATCTCATCCCCAGCTCCTGCCTTCTTCACTCCCAAGGTCTGGGACTGAGCAGCTCTCCTCAAAACACCCTCCAGCCATGATGTTCTGCTTCACCTCAGGAACAAAGCCATCTATTTGACCAGCCATGAACTGAAGCCTCTGATGTGGTCAGACAAAGTAAACTTTCTTTTTTCATAGCTGTAGGGGTCTGGTATCCTGGTCACAGTAATGAAAAGCTGCATCATACACTGTGCAAAACAGAATAAAGTCATAGACCTTGACAGACACCAACTCTGAAGAGTACTATTGGCTACTCTCCCCTCTTCATTCCATGATGGCAGAGACCATCTCCCACTAGAAAGCCCAAAATATTACACAACAGGTACTTCCCAAGAGTACCTGCTTCTTGGGCAAAGGCATAGATCCCACAGCTTACTAATGAGCTCTGAAGGGAAGACTCCCTTGGAGACTGATTGTAGAACAAAACACTAGGACAAGTCTCGCTCAAGACTTGGGGTGCTCAGAATTTGGGTATGTTCAAGATTTGGGGATGCTCTGGACTTGGGGTGGCCAGCATTTGGGGGTGCTCAGCAGATAGACATAGATTTCCAGGGACACTGTGGTCACTTGAAGCTGCTGGAATGAGTTTGAAGGGAGAGGTGTATAGATGACCCAGACAGTGGTTCCTAACAGGCTTCTAACCAGCACTCATCTGAGCCCCTCTTGCCCCTTAAAGAGCAGGCAGAGGGAAACTGCAGCTGATGCTGTCAGGTTCACAAGGAAGTGGCAGCCACACCATACCACTCCAGGGAACATGTTGCCCCCACCACCCACACACCCACCGAAGCTCCTGTGCACATGGTCCTCAAAAAGTCTAATAGAGAAGAAAGGAAAGAGAAAAGACTATGACAATGCAGGGTGAGAGAGCAGTTGCCGGAGGGGCGCGTGTGCCCAGATGAGGAGCTTGTGCCTCACCTAGGGTGAGGCCTCAGCTGTGATGGTTTCTGCACAGCTGTCATCATCATTAACCTGAATAACCTCGCTCCACAAGATGAAGATGCTTGCTCTATATATGGGAGGGGGCAGGGGCCGAGACTTCAGGCAAGGAATCCTGTCACCCACCAGGTGTCCTGATACAACATCATCAGTGAGGACGTCTCTCTGCAGCACAGCTGAGCACAGTCCACATACCTGTGGCTCGAGCCCCAGCTGGAGAAGAGAGGCTGCCAGCCAGCAGCTCCAGGGACCTAGCTTAAGACCAAAGACATGCACTGGTCCTCACTTGTAACATGAGAGCAATGACTATTTAGGTGGTAAGGAACAATGACCAAAAGCCAGAGCTTCCCTCTGTCTGCCAGAAAATGTCCACTTTCTTCTCACCTCTTATGTCATTTCTGCTTTCCCCACTACCTTCATCAACCCTTAGTTAAAAACAATAATAACAACAATAATAAAGATTTTCTGAAACTAGATATTAAAACTCGCACCATAATAAATGTGAACTCAGTGGCTCTGGACAATATCCACCTCATTAGGCCTTTGTGCATGAAGAGCAGAAGAACCAAGCTCTGCCCCATGTGTTCTTCACCACAGATCTTCAGAAGCCAGGCTACTGGGCTGGGAAGAGCACATCTCCACATGGAGCTGCATCAGTCTAGACGCCACATCTAGGCCTGTATTCCCACACAGTACCCAGTCCCTCGACTGCCTTGGGCCTTGGGCCTCTCAGCATTCACCTGCCCTGGGTGTCTGGTGGCCCACGCAGGCCAGGGTAGCCATCATCTGGGTGCTGCTGTGGTCCACTGCCCACTGGTCTCCATTGATATTTCTCAAGGCTGTGTTCTTCACACCTGCTGCCACCTTAATTCTGTGAGGTAGGAAACAACATGTATAAGAACATGTGTAAGAAAACATGTATAAGAACATGCATAAGAGGTCGACTTTGCAGGTCAACACGACCCCATAGTGTGGGCATAGTGTGGGCATACTGTCCTGCCCCCAGGAGACAGGAAGAACACTGTGAATGTCAGATTAAATAAATATGAAAAAAAATTTCAACATCTCTAGCAATTAGAGAAACACAAATTAAATCTACACTGATAGTTCATCTTACTCCAGTCATTACATTAATTGTCACAAATACAAGTAATAATAAATGTTGGCAAGGATGTGGGAAAAAGGCACACTCATACATTGCTGGTGGGACTGCAAATGGGTGTAATCACTCTGGAAAGAATTATGGAAATTCATTAGAAAACTTGGAATGCAACCACCATTGGACCTAGTCATCCCACTCCTCAGCTTATACACAAAGGACTTAAAATCAACACACTACAGTGACACAGTCACATCAATGTTTATAGCAGCTCAATTCACATTATCTCAGCTATGGAAACAACTAAGTACCCTTGACCAGATGAATGAATAAAGAAACTGTGTTGTATATACACAATGGAAGATTACTCAACCATAAAGAAGAATGAAATTATGGAATTTGCTGGTAAATGAATGGAACCATATACTGTCATGCTGTGTGAAATAATCCAATCCCCCCAAACAAAAGGCTGAATGTTCTCTCTGATATGAAGATACTAACACAAAATAAGGCAGGGGGAGGGAAAACAGACACAATTTACATTAGACAAAGGGGATTAAAGCAAAGAGATGGTGATGAGAATAGGTAAGACAGTAAATTAGATGGACATGACCTTTTTATGTTCAAATATAAATACATGACTGGTGTATATGTAAATCACGTACAACCACAAAAATGGGAAGTTACACTCCATGTATATATAATATTCCAAAATACATTCTACTGTAATTAGTAACTAAGAAAAAAAAACAAATAAAAAATTTGATTAAAAAATATTAATAGCAATGACTTTCCCAGATAATAAGTGCACCTCTAGGTGGTGAGGGGCACACACTTGTGCAGCATAGTCATTTAAATATTCAACAGTTATCTTTACCTTATTTGCATAGTAAAATGCACACCATAGCAGAAAACCTAAGGTGGAGACTTAAGGTGGAAATGAGATATGAGATATGGGGACACATGAAGATGCATGATGAAGAAGGATGCAGAAAAACTGAAGTTCCAACACTACAGTTGATGACATTAAGAGACATGCACATATAACTATATGCATACAGATATATTTTTTAAATGATATGAATTAATACTTACATGGAGGTTTAGGAAAGGTTATAATCACCATGGGAGTTAACTGACTTTTACACATTTCATGGCAGGGGGTAGAAACAACATAAGCAGACACATTTAAAGCTTCAACTCATACATAATATCTATTCACATTTCAAAACAAAGCATATGATCACTGCCATTCAGAGACACAGAAAGTCACATGACTAAGGGTCAGAATGCACAAGGATCCCATAGGGGAGAAAGTGGATATCTGGGAATAGAAATACAATTTACCAAAGACAGTTATTCATGTCCTATAATTGAGAAGATATAGCACACTCTGTTTCTGTTTACCTTCAGAGATCATTTCTATGGGCCATGCAAATGGAGAAAACACTTTGCCAGTGGACTTCCTAAGCAAATGAGATTACCATGGAACCTCAATCATGAAGGATGATTCTTGATCTCTGAAGTCATTACTGCTGAGATGCAGATAGTTGGTTGATCTCCATGTTCATTTCCTCCAATGTGTTTTGGTCCTTCACAATATCCTAGAAATTCAAATTTGTGTTTAGTTCCTTATTTTTAAAAAGATGGTTTCATTTAGTGTTCATAGCCAGCTACCAATGACCTCACTATGAATTACAGTGCATCATGGGCTTTTCAGAAGCACTCTAAGATCTTTTAAGTCTTCTGATGTTGAAGATTATTTTTTTTGCCATTTGTGAGCAGTTTGGGGTATCAAAATTGGGAAAATTCTTGGCTTAATTTTATAACTATACCTAGAAATAGAGATATATGTGCAATAGGCATGTTTATTTTTCAAACCTAATACCCAGGCCTTGTCAAGTAAGACTATAAGATGGCTTCAGATTCTTATCAACTCAGAAAAAGCAGAAGGTCAGAGACAGTTCTTTGGATTTCAGTGTAGGCTAAATCATGAAGAACACTGAGGATTTCTGTAATATTATTATTGAGATAACATGCTCCCTATGTAAACATATGTCAGAAAAACTAAATTCCAGCACTAGTAAACTCAATAGCTTCAGGAAATAGCTAGGAAAACCCTTATAACTAACCAATTTAAAAAGACCAAGAGGTTTTATCTGTTTGGTTCACATATAACCTGATCTTAGAACTTGAGCCAGTAGAAGACACTCTATATATGGATTCAGAAGGAAGGAGAACATAGAAGTTGAGAGAAAGTTGGGGAGGAATGAAATCACTCTCATGTGGCAGCCAGGGAAATGTGGGAGAGCACAATGTGTGGATCCTGTTTGCAATCAGGTCTTAGCATTTCTGACTTAATATTTTCAAAGTACTCCTGCTCTTTTCCATAATGTGCCTTGGTTTAATTGATTTCTGTTTTTCCTGACTTTTTTCTTTGCATTACATATTCAGTTACATAAATATAGAACCTCGTTGGTTGTTAACTCCTGAAGTATTTGAATACTATTAATTCACTTGGCAAGCTCACTGAGGCTTACCTGATATTGTTCTAGAAATGTACTAGTTTACTAGTGTATAGAAAATAGTATAATTTTCTTATACTTTCTTTATAAAGTAATTATATAAGAGTATGTGTTCTCTCCCTGTGGTTGTGTAAACTTCTCTGTTGCTTCTAATGGGGGAACAATGGGATCAAAACTGCCTTCTTGCTTTGTTTCACATGATTGTGCTCATTATTTATTTGCAGGAAGCTTACATGACAAGGAACCTTTTCAGAAACTCTGTTCCTTGTCTGTTTTGAACAACTGAAAAGAAGAAACAAAAAGGTACAGAGTAGATGTAGATAAACTTGTGTTATTTATGTTAAGATATTTTTCTAGATGATGTGTAAAATATTATTAGTCAAAATCTTGTCATAGTCAATGTTATTATTCCAGAAAACTTGAACTGCAAAAGTGTAAGTAAGACCCAGGATATAATGGGGAAGGATCTAATGAGTTTTATTATTACCATTCTGCAATTTGAAGGCTGATGTTTATTTTTAATAAATTTTGCTAATCTAAAGGAGAAACTGTCTTTCTCATAGTCACATAGGATGTAACTAAACTGAGAAACATCATTACATTTTTAGTTAGCCTAAGACAGTCTTAGACTTCATTATTCTTCCTGCTAAACACAGAACTTACCCAGAGGTTTAACCATTATTCTAGGTGATAATTCAGAGTTGCAGTATGTTTTATATGAGCAGCACCTATTGAATGGTGTCTGCATACTGCCGTTTTTCTATGACATGCACATACAATCTCATGGGTCTGGCATTTGGGTTCACTGATTTTTTCCTTGGATTTAGATTTTTTTTCAGGTCTTCCTTGTGTAATATATTCAGGGGACAAGAAGGAAAGAGCCCCTTTTCAGCAAGATGTAAAACAGGAGTCACACTTTCATGTGCTGCTATTCACTTGTTTCTCTATAGCAAGAGTTATTAACCTATATCCTTAGATGTTGTTGAATTCACTGAAATAATGTTTAAATTTTTTGAGAGAACATATTTTTCTAGGAGTAAAGTCTACTTCAACATAGTCTCAAAGAGGGACTGTGAACAAAGTAAAGGATCATTGTGCTTCAAGTTAGGTAGATATATTTCCCTCTGTTTCCTGGTAAATCAAGGGGGAAGCTTCCTAGGAAACTGGCACTTTAGCTGCATGTTTGTTGATTAACAGAAGGTGGCATTGCAGGCAGGGGAGCGGGTTTCATGTACAGAGACATCATGTCTGATACCTAGAGGATAGGAATGGAGGATGCTTAATTCCAGACTCATTTTATATTCTTGTTTAAACTAAGACTGGGTAACATTAAGAACTTCCACTTAATCATAATTTCCATTCGGTTTGTATGATAGTGTTACTTACAGAATTCATGCTTATAACATTTTTTTTTACTTAGTAAACAAGCTAAAAACTTTGATCCTTTAATTTAAGAAAGTTAATAAGAACTAAAGAACTAACTTATTAATATTGGAATTTATCAATACCTCTCTTTTTAATTTAAAAAATTTTAAAGATTTTTTGGTTACTAGGGATTGAACCCAGGGTGCTTAGCCATAGAGCCACAAACCCAGCCATTTTTATTTTTTATTTTAATGTAGTATTCCACTACGTTGCTTAGAGCCTCACTAAGTTGCTGAGGTTGGCTTTGAACGTGCCATTTTCTTGCCTCAGTTTCACAAAGCTGTTAGGATTTCAGGTATGCACTACAACACCCAGCAATGCCACTTTTTAAATGTGTCTTCTAAAATTTTCAGATTTGCTTGAAAGATGCACCATTTCTAATGTTGTGAGTATATTGTACTCTGAGCCATATTCCAGCCCCAAGTCCTGTATTTTAAATCTTTTTTTAATGGGCAGAAAGTCACTTGCATGTGAAACTTTTAAAATCAATTAAAGAGACAGGAGGAGGAAGACGCGCCAGGTGCCCAGCCAGACCCGAGGAGGAAGACGCCAGGAGCCCAGCCAGACTGGAGAAGGAATTCCGGCCCCGTCCCAAGTGATAGTCTGGAGGAAGCCCATCAACCCTTAAAACCCATCAAAGGGGGTGGGGGTGTGGCTACCAGAACGGTTGTGCAGCTCATCCAGGTACCCGGTTTCCAACTCCCCCACCCTTAGCTATGATAACTCAAAGTATTTCCCACAATCTCTTGGGGGTTGTAGCTACCAACACAAAACAACAACTGTACAGGCACCTGGTTCCTACCTCAGAGACTAGAGCAGGGAAGATACAGGTAGAAGCTCATTTCCTTTCACACTGGCTATACCCACCAACCTGAATACAGAGGCTCAAGCTAGGAATAGACAATGCCACCTACTGGAAGCAAGGAAAACAGTGTTCTGAGAGCCTTTTTTTTCCTCTCCCTTTCTCTTTTCTTCTCCCTTTTCCACAACTTCAGCATATGTGAAACCAAGAACTGTGCATGAACAACTGAATTACCAAAGTAATATAATATAGAGGAATTGCATATACCCCACCTCCCCCCTATTTTTTCTTTATTTCTATCTTACTTCCCTTTCCCTTCTATTATTTCTCTTTTCTTCCTTGTTATTTTTTTTCTTTGTTTTAAAATTCGTATTCTCTCTATCCCACTTTCAATCTCCTAACTTTTGCTACCTATACATATGGTAACTACCTAAATAGATAGGAGGTTGAGTCTATACATTCTTCCATAAATTACCAGTCTAGTGATTAGAGTTCTCCAAAGGTGCTTAGTTAGTTTAACCTCATACCCTCACTCCTTTCGCTCTAAGTATAACATCTTTCGTCTGAAATTAAGTTTTCTATATGCCACCAGATATGGTATGACTTTTATGAAACTAAGGAATATATTCTTAAGTAAGAATTAAAACCAATATCTATAGTCATAGAATCTAACTATAAATATATTAATAATGAAAACTTGTGCTTAGATAATGTACTGTTAATATTGGGATCTGTTAACATTGTCTTTCCCCGCAAAAGAGGGATTTTGAAGCTATACAAGTACAATACAAATATATAAGGGGAAAAACATTAGCACAACAGTTTCACAAAGCTAGAAAGAATCATGAGCAGTATGAAAAGACAAGGAATGAAATGACCACAAACAATACAGGTCAATTCAACATTAGATGAGGTAATATCTGCAGCTGATGGAATGTCAGAAAAAGAGTTCAGGATATACATGCTTCAGATGATCTGGAGTCTCAAGGAAGACATTATTCATCAAATTCAGACAATGAAAAATCACTTTGACAATGAATTACATAAACAAATCCAAGAAGCAAAAGATCAACTCTATAGGGAGATAGAGGATATAAAAAACAAATAAACAGAAATCCTGGAAATGCAGGAAACCATAAACCAAATTAAAAACTCAAATGAGAGTATAACCAGCAGAGTAGAACACTTGGAAGATAGAACTTCAGACAACGAAGACAAAGTTTTTTCAACTTGAAAAGAACATAGACAGCTCAGCGAGAATGTTAAGAAATCATGAGCAGAACATCCAACAATTATGGGATAACACCAAGAAGCCAAACCTAAGAGTTATTGGGATACAAGAGGGTACAGAGGTCCAAACCAAAAGAATGAGCAATCTATTCAATGAAATAATACTAGAAAACTTCCCAGACTTAAAGAATGAAAAAGAAATCTAAATACTAGAAGCCTACAGGACACCGAATATACAAAATCATAAGAGATCCACACCAAGACACATAATAATGAAGATGCCCAACATACAGAATAAGGAGAGAATCTTAAAAGCCACAAGAGAGAGGAAGCAGATTACATTTAGGGGTAAACCAATCAGGATAACTGCTGATCTTTCAACACAGACTCTGAAAGCTAGAAGATCCTGGAACAACATATTTCAAACGCTGAAAGAAAAAAGGGTTCCAACCAAGAATCATGTATCCAGCGAAATTAAGCTTCAGGATTGAAGATGAAATAAAAATCTTCCATGATAAACAAAAGTTAAAAGAATTTGCAGCTAAAAAACCAGCTCTTCAAAACATCCTTGGCAAAACATTACAGGAAGAGGAAATGAAAACCAACAGCGGGAGGTAGTACAGTAAAGGAAAAACTAAGCATAGAGGAAAAACAAATCATGTTAAGTATCGTACATAACCAAATATGGATGGAAATACAAACCATATCTCAATCGTAACCCTAAATGTTAATGGCTTAAGTGCACCATTCAAAAGACATAGGGTAGTAGAATGGATTAAAAAAAAAGATCCAACAATATGCTGCCTACAGGAGACTCATCTGATAGGAAAAGACATACACAGACTGAAGGTGAAAGGTTGGGAAAAATCATATCACTCACACGGACACCAGAAGCAAGCAGGGGTGTCCATACTTGTATCAAATAAAATAGACTTCAAGCCAAAGTTAATCAAAAGGGATAAACAAGGACACTACATACTGCTCAAGGGAACCATACACCAACAAGACTTGATGATCATTAATATATATGCCCCAAACAATGGTGCAGCTACATTCATCAAACAAACTCTTCTCAAGTTCAAGAGTCTAATAGACCACAACACAATAATCATGGGAGATTTTAACAAACCTCTCTCACCAATGGACAGATCTTCCAAACAAAAGTTGAATAAAAAAATCACAGAGCTCAAAATACAATTAATAACTTAGACTTAATTGATATATACAGAATATACCACCCAACATCAAGCGGATACACTTTCTTCTCAGCAGCACATGCATCCTTCTCAAAAATAGACCATATATTATGTCACAGGGTAAATCTTAGCAATTACAAAGGAGTTGACATACTACCATGCATTTTATCTGATCATAATGGAATGAAATTGGAAATCAATATTAAAATGAGAAAGGAAAAACCCTACATCACATGGAGATTAAACAATATGCTACTGAATGAAAAAAGGGTTACAGAAGACATCAAAGAGGAAATTAAAAAATTCTTAGAGGTAAACGAAAACTCAGACACAACATATCAAAATCTTTGGGACACTATGAAAGCAGTACTAAGAGAAAAATTCATTTCATGGAGTTTCTTCCATAAAAGAAAGAAATGCCAACAAATAAATGACCTCATACTACACCTCGAAGCCTTAGAAAAAGAAGAACAAATAAGCAGCAAATACAGTAGAAGGCAAGAAATAATTAAAATTACAGCTGAAATCAATGAAATCGAAACAAAAGAAACAATTGAAAAAATTGACCAAACTAAAAGTTGGTTCTTTGAAAAAATAAATAAGATTGATAGACCACTAGCCATGCTAACAAAGAGAAGAAGAGAGAGAACCCAAATTACTAACTTACGGGATAAAAAAGGCAACATCACAACAGACAATTCATAAATATAGAAGATAATTAGAAATTATTTTGAAACCCTATACTCTAATAAAAATAGAAGATAGTGAAGGAATCAATAAATTCCTTGAGACATATGAACTACCCAGATTGAGTCAGGAAGATATAAACAACATAAACCGACCAATATCAAGTGGGAAAATAGAAGAAGCCATCAAAAGACTACCCAACCAAGAAAAGCCCAGGACCAGATGGATATACAGCAGAGTTTTACAAGAACTTTAAAGAAGAACTAATACCAATACTCCATAATCTATTTCAGGAGATAGAAAAAGAGGGAGAACTTCCAAATTCATTCTATGAGGCCAATATCACCCTGATTCCCAAACCAGAGAAGGACACCTCAAAGAAAAAAAACTACAGACCAATATTCCCTAATGAATTTAGATGCAAAAATCCTCAATAAAATTCTGGCAAATCGTATACAAAAACATATCAAAAAGATCATGCACCATGATCAAGTAGAATTCATCCCTGGAATGCAAGGCTGGTTCAATATACGGAAATCAATAAACGTTATTCACCACATCAATAGACTTAAAGATAAGAACCATATGATCATTTTGATGGACGCAGAAAAAGCATTCAACAAAGTACAGCATCCCTTTATGTTCAAAACATTAGAAAAACTAGGGATAACAGGAACTTACCTCAAAATTGTAAAAGCTATATATGCTGAGCCTCAGGCTAGCATCATTTAAATGGAAAAAAACTGAAGGCATTCCCTCTAAAATCTGGAACAAGACAGGGATGCCCTCTCTCACCACTTCTATTCAATATAGTTCTCGAAATACTGGCCAGAGCAATTAGACAGACAAAAGAAGGCATTAAGATAGGAAAAGAAGAACTTAAATTATCACTATTTGCGGATGATATGATCCTATACCTAGAAGACACAAAAGGGTCTACAAAGAAACTACTAGAGCTAATAAATGAATTCAGCAAAGTGGCAGGATATAAAATCAACACGCATAAATCAAAGGCATTCCTGTATATCAGTGACAAATCTTCTGAACTGGAAATGAGGAAAACCACCCCATTCACAATATCCTCAAAAAAAAATAAAATACTTGAAAATCAACCTAACAAAAGAGGTAAAGATTTATACAATGAAAACTACAAAACCCTAAATAGAGAAATAGAAGAAGATCTTAGAAGATGGAAAAATATACCCTCTTCATGGATAGGCAGATCTAACATCATCAAAATGGCGATATTACCAAAAGTTCTCTATAGGTTCAATGCAATGCCAATCAAAATCCCAATGGCATCTCTTGTAGAAATAGATAAAACAATCATGAAATTCTTATGGAAAAATAAATGACCCAGAATAGCAAAAGCAATTCTAAGAAGGAAGTGTGAATCAAGAGGTGTAACGATACCAGATTTCAAACTGTACTACAAAGCAATAGTAACAAAAACAGCATGGTATTGGTACAAAAACAGGTAGGTGGACCAATGGTATAGAATAGAGGACACAGAAACCAATCCACAAAATTACATCTATCTTATATTCGATAAAGGGGCTAAAAGCATGCAATGGTGGAAGGATAGCATCTTCAACAAATGGTGCTGGGAAAACTGGAAATCCATATGCAACAAAATGAAACTGAATCCCCTCCTCTCGCCATGAAAAAAGTTAACTCAAAATGGATCAAGGAGCTTGATATCAAATCAGAGACACGGTATCTGATAGAGAAAAAGGTTGGCTCTGATCTACATATTGTGGTGTCGGGCTCCAAATTCCTTAATAGGACACCCATAGCACAAGAGTTAATAACAAGAATCAATAAATGGGACTTACTTAAACTAAAAAGTTTTTTCTCAGCAAGAGAAACAATAACAGAGGTAAATAGGGAGCCTACAACATGGGAACAAATTTTTCTCCTCACACTTCAGATACAGCCCTAATATCCAGAGTATACAAAGAACTCAAAAAATTAGACAATAAGATAACAAATAACCCAATCAACACATGGACCATGGACCTGAACAGACACTTCTCAGAGGAGGACATACAATCAATCAACAAGTACATGAAAAAATGCTCACCATCTCTAGCAGTCAGAGAAATGCAAATCAAAACCACCCTAAGATACCATCTCACTCCAGTAAGATTGGCAGCCATTATGAAGTCAAACAACAACAAGTGCTGGTGAGGATGTGGGGAAAAAGGTACTCTTGTACATTGCTGGTGGGACTGCAAACTGGTGCAGTCAATTTGGAAAGCAGTATGGAGATTCCTGCGAAAGCTGGGAATGGAACCACCATTTGACCCAGCTATTGCCCTTCTCGGACTATTCCCTGAAGACATTAAAAGAGCGTACTACAGGTATACTGCACATTGATGTTCATAGCAGCACAATTCACAATAGCTAGACTGTGGAACCAACCCCGATGCCCCTCAATAGATGAATGGATAAAAAAAATGTGGCATTTATACACAATGGAGTACTACGCAGCACTAAGAATTGACAAAATCATGGAATTTGCAGGGAAATGGATGGCATTAGAGCAGATTATGCTAAGTGAAGCTAGTCAATCCCTAAAAATGAATGCCAAATGTCTTCTTTGATATAATGAGAGCAACTAAGAACAGAGCAGGGAGGAAGACAGGAGGAAAAGATTAACATTAAACAGAGTCATGAGGTGGGAGGGAAAGGGAGAGAAAAAGGAAATAGCATGGAAATGGAAGGAGATCCTCATTGTTATACAAAATTACATATAAGAGTTTGTGAGGGGAATGGGAAAAAATAAGGAGAGAAATGAATTACCATAGATTTGGTAGAGAGAGAAGATGAGAGGGGAGGGGAGGGGGAATAGTAGTGGATAGGAAAGGTAGCAGAATACAACAGTTAGTATTATGGTATTATTTAAAAATGTGGATGTGTAACCGATGTGATTCTGCAATCTTTGTAATGTTTTGAATAACCAATAAAAAATAAATAAAAAAAATTTAAAAACCAAAAAAATAAAAAATAAAATCAATTAAATAAAAAAAAAACTCTATAGCATAGAGCAGAGGCAATTTTAAGATTAGATCAGTACATACCTACATCAGAAAAGAAAACTACCAAGACTTTCACTTCAAGGAGGTAGAAAATCAAGAACAAGCCAGACTCAAAACAATTAGAAGAAAACATACTAAACATCAGAGAAGAGGTAAATAAAATAAAGACTAAAATATTATTTTAAAAATATCGACAACATATAGAATTTATTTATTTATTCATTTATTTATTTATTTATTTGTTTATTTATTTATCCCTAGCATTGAACTCAGAAGCAACCACTCACTGAGAGATGTCTCAAGCCATAGTTTGTTTTTTTATTGAGAGACAGAGTCCCATAGAGTACATCAGTGCCTTACTTTTGCTGAGGCTGCCTTTGAAGTTGGCTTCCTCTTGCCTCATCCTGAGGATCTAAATTGTTCATGTCAATGGTTGAGAGCACAGCATTGCCATTTAATTCACTTAAGCAGTGAGAAGATTATGATTCTGCATAATATGAGGATTCCCAGACGTGAAACCTATGGACATCTTCGCATCAGCTTTGTTCACAGAAAGCATAAGACTCACCTTTCAGGACTCTGCTTGGTGCATGGTTTGGCTTCTTCTATTTTCGGGGGGGGGAGGGTGTCTGCTGGAGACTGAACCAAGAGCATCATGCATGCTTAGCAAGTGATTCCCCAAGAAACTGTGCCCCCAGCCCTCCTTGGCCTTCCTTGGTGATCAGAGAAAGGGTCTGTGAAATTCCATTTTTATTGACTTACTGGAAAACTTCATGTCCTCTGATTCTGCCTCTTCTGCAGATCCAGTTGAAAGAGAAGGTGCTGTGGATGGCCATCCCCCTCTTCACTTTCTTAGTCTGCTGTCAGGTCAATCCAGTCTTCTGTGCTGGCATTGGGGCAGGGGAGAGAGGCAGGACACACATGCCACTTTTTTGTTTCTGCTTGTTTCCAGGTCCTCTGTTTGTTATTATGGCCTCAGATTCTGTGGACCCTTTCTACTGGATGTGAGGGATTCTGGCCCTCAACAGAGGGAGGTTCAGACTCACGCTGCCTCTTCTCTGCTAGACCAGCACCATTTAGTTGAATGATAGCCTTTCTGTGGAGCTCAGAGAATGGGCAGCTCTGTGGCCTGGAAAGTCTGCATGTGCCACATCAAATAGGCTGATCAAGAGTGCATTCAGTCTGAGCAACACCATCTTCTTTGGAGTTGGGTTTGAATGCAATACAAAACCTGGAAGAGCAAGATAAGTCTCTGCTTGAGAATTTCTGAAAACTTTAAAAAACTAGAGTGTTTGAAATTCCTGAAACAAGATGGCGAGTCCACCAAGAACATTCTCCATAACTTTCCATTGGTTTCGCAGCTGCATCTTTTTCATATCTAGGGGTGAAATATATTCATCAAAACCACGAGTGACAGTGGAGGGTCAACTCTAACCAGTCACCTGTAGGTCTGGAAATTATTTTCTTGTGTTTGTTGATGGTGCATTTAATGAACACAGATTAAAAATGGGGTTCCAATGAGGTTCTAGTCACTCAGAATCAGAGTTCATCTGAACCTGATAGAAAGGGAAGGTTGATTCCTACTAGATCCAATTGTGTCAGCTCCATAAGCAGACTCAGGAAATGATTGAAATGTTCTCCAGTATTATGAACTGATGAAGGATTGGCCTCTCTGACCTCTGTCCAGCCAGAATGGATCTATCCAGGGTATGGGAATGCCACACGCTGTTGAGGGGTTTGTGACTTTCCAAACAGAATGACACGGCAGGGTCTGGCAGGATTGACAGATGGATTCAGTTGTATTCTAATCATTGGTTTGGGGAGGTTATTCTATAATTGCTGCCAGCAACCTGAAGCCCATCCAATGTGGAGAAGGGGTCTCATGCAATTCTATAGGTACATTTTGTTAAATAATGTCTTGCTTTCCTGAGCTAACAGGGGCTTTGTGACTGCCCCTTTCCTTAGGCACACTCATGGAGCTGGGTATCTCTACAATTGTCACCTTGGGCCTCATCATGCAGCTCTTGGCTGGTGCCAAGATGATTGAAGTGGGTGACACCCCAAAAGACCAAGCTCTCTTCAGTGGAACCCAGAAGTGTAAGAAAGATTATAGGTACAGTTCTGGTGTCTAGTTGAGAATTTGAATTGGCTCTAAAATTGGGGACATTAAAACAGCCCTGTTTCGCCTGTGTGCTTTGCTTGCCGACCCTGTAGGTGCTCCATGTCCTGTTAGTGAGAGAGCACTTCTGGGAGGTGTTGGGTATGGGGGAAAGCCAGGCAGGGCAGGGAGGGCAGGAATTCCCCAGAGGATGGACTTGAAGGATCAGGGCATGGAGGTCACCCCTTCACCAGCCATGATTTCCACACCTCACCAAGGAGGTGACGTCTACTTCAGAGTTGTCATAAGAATTCTATCAAATCCAGATGCTGTGGAGTATGCCTGTAATTGCAGCAGATCTAGAGGCTGAGGCAGGAGAATTGCCAGTTGGAGGCCAGCCTCAGCAACTTAGTGAGGCCCTAAGCAAATCAGTGAGACCCTGTCTCTAAATAAAATAAAAAACGGCTGGGGACGAGGCTCAGGGGTGAAGCACCTCTGCTCAGTCGTCAGTACTAAAAAAAAAAAATAAGAGGATTAAATTGAATAATCACTCTTACAATGCCTAGTGCATGGTAGTTATTTAGCAAGTGCTATTTTTCTTCTGCATTTAAAAGGATTTAATGAGTGGAAAGGTGATCCTCTCAGTCCTGCTCTGCTGTTGATTAGTTTTGTGATGTGGAAGAAATTTTGATAATTTTTCTACAGTCTGTTTCTATGTGCTGTTAAACTAGGTTAAGAGTATTTGCCGTATCAAATGATAGGCACCCCCAATAATGGCGAACAGCCTCAGAGTCAGCCAAGCCTAGCCTCTGTTATCTGGAATGTATTATTTAGAAAACAATATTTACAATTTTCTACTCTGCCATCTTCCATACAGCATACCTTAGAGATCTTAAGTTAGAAGGTTAAATAATTGACTGAGAAACTCATCTAACTTCAATTTGTGAGTTTCAGATATAAATCAAGATTGTAGAATATATTTATGTATTAAAGCATTAATCATGAATGAATTAAGTAATGCATTATTAAATATTAAGTAATGCATTTATTATTCAATACCTTAAATTAATTCATTATTCTTCTAGAGCACTAAGAAGTAGTTTTCTTTTTTAAATTTTTATTTTGGACATTTTAATATGTACTTGGCTTAGTGCAGTGGTGCAAACCTCTAATCCCAGCAGCTCGGGAGGCTGAGGCAGGAGGATTGTTTGTTCAAAGCAAGCCTCAGCAACAGCAAAGCCCTAAGCAGCACAGTGAGACCCTGTCTCTAAATTAAACACAAAATAGGGCTGGGGATGGGGCTCAGTGGTTGAGTGCCCCTGAGTTCAGTCCCCAGTACCAAAAGCAAAACAAACAAACAAAAAATTTGCATTATTTTTCTAAAGCCCAAATCAGGTGTTTTTTTTCCTCTTTCTCTCTGTTTTTAATATTAATTTTTTCCATACCTGGAAATGAAACTCGATGCCTCTACCACAAAGCTATATTCCCAAAAGATTTCTCTTTACCTTTGACAATTTTTAAAAATGTTTTTCCACCTTAAGAATTCAAGGTTATTTTTAAAAAATAGGATGACTAGGCTGAGGTTTAGTAGAGCACTTGCCTATGGTTGCAAGGCCCTGGGTCCAATCCCTAAAGCCACAAAAATGACCAAAGTTGCTTTCACTAGAAAGCCTCTGAGTTCTCATGCACTTTGAAATATGACAGTTGGACACTCTACACCAAAGTCCCCTGGGACAGTGTCAGTATTTGTCATCTGTGTTCCTGCCACACTCTGCTCAGGGTTTTCTTGGGATTCTAGTGTTCGGCATGATCATGACCATCGGCCAGTCCATCATGGATGTGATGACAGGCATGGACAGAAACCCCTCAGAAATGGGCGCTGGGATCTGCCTGCTGATCACCAATCAGGTGAACCCCCACTCTCACCGAGCTTCCTGAGGAAGCCTAGAGCCAGCTGGCCACCTCGCCAAAACCTGAGGAGCAGGTACAAGAAGACCACACACCCTTCTGGTCACCAGGACACCTCTGTTTCAACCCAGAGCTGGGGACTGCTGTCGCTGCGGCCTCTGGACTGTTCCTAGGAATGATTGGGGCCTTGATCAGAGGAGGGTCCAGGGTGAAACCTGCCCTTAGAAGTCATATCTGAAGACACGCAGTGACCTCAAAATACCCAGGACTCAAGTGATGCCAATTCCATGCACTAAGAAAGGGGGTGCAGCCCAGTGCACTCTGGTCTCTCACGGCCAGTTGTCTTCAATTATTTTGGGGGGGGGAATCAGGGAAGGAACCCAGGGTCACTCAACCCTGAGGCCCATCCCCAGCCTGAGTTGCTTAGGGCCTGGCTAAATAGTTGAGGCTGGCTTCCAATTGTGATCCTCCTGCCTCAGCCTCCAGAGCTGCTGGGATGATAGGCCGGCCCCTTCTTGGATCTTTTGACGACCATGTGAGGCCCTGAGTTTGATGCTCAGTGCCACAAGGGGGGAACTTAGAATTTTAGAACAGTTTTAGATTGGCAGAGCAGTGTGACGGTGGCAGTGCATTCCTGTGTGTCACCCTTCGTCTTTTGTAGTTGGCACCCAGTCACTGCCTGCACCCATTGCCTTCTGTTTTACCTGATGCCACTTTTTCTGTTCTAAAATCCCAAACAGAGGCCTTGGTGTCCCATCTCTAGAGGCTTCTATGGGCTGTGACCTTTTCTTCGAAGGCCCTTGTTCTTGGTGACCTCAACAGTTTGCGGGAGAACTGGTCAGGTGCTCTGCTCATGTCCGTCACCTGAGCTCATAGCCTGACTGAAACTCTGGGTGTGAGGAGTCTACCGTACCCTTGTGTCTGCCAGGGCACTTGCTGTGTACATGTCCAGGTGGCATTGACCACCACCTCCTGGCTGCATCCAGGGGATGCTTCAGACCCATATAATCCCTCCTCTCCTGTCCACCTATGGAGGGAAGAGTCATGGGCTTTGTGTCCTGGGCTGCACATTTACCTCATTAACTTGGAACCTGCAGGTGGCTGAGCCCAGCCCCCTGTGTTGAACAAGTTCCTCTGATGTCAGTGTGACTTACGTCACTGTGCACTGGGTGACAACCCAGAATGACTCTCTGGTTCCTCAGGCTGGTCCAGCTGGGCTGTTGAGAGCCTTCTGTTGGATCCTGGTCCCTTCATCCTATCCCCATCACTGACCACCTCAAGGTTAGAGGGCCACTGACTGAGTGGAAGGGGGCAGCCCTTGACAGCTGGACATTCCAGAAGGTTCCTTCCCCTATAGGCCGAGCACAGTGTGCATGAGCACACAGATGTGTCCCCCACGTGGAGAGGACCTCAGCTGCCAGGATGTGGGGACATGGGATGGAGTGGTCAAGGAGATTGTGGGCAGAGGTGGAGGTAAAGCTCAGGATTCACCCTGGCCCCCACTATTCCCTACAACATGTGAGCTTGTCCCAGGGCCTGACCTGAGAGAAATCCCAACAGTGCACAGTGGTGGACATTAAGGTAACATTCCTGGGGAGAGTGCCCAGAACCCACACTTTTGGCTTCAAGCCCAAGCCATGTTGGAAGAAATATATATATATATATATATATATATATATATATATATATAGTAGATAATTAAGATATGGCCAGCTGGGTATGGTGGAACACACCTGTCATCCCAGTGGCTTGGGAGGCTGAGACAGGAAGATCGCAGGTTGGAGGCCAGCCTCTGCAACTCAGCAAGGCCCTGAGAACTCAATGAGACCCTGTCTCTGATTAAAAATGCCCTTGGGTTTAATCCCAGTTATTCATTGCCCCTATAAAAATGTTTAAAGAGAGAGAGAGAGGGAGGGAGAGAGAAAGGGAGATGGAGGGGGTAGGGGTGGTGTCATCCAAATAACATTTAAGATTTTATTTAAAAACACCTCAGGGGAGGGAGGATTCCACTAAAGCAATTCCAAAATTTATAGTTTAAAACACAAAAAGATCTTCCGACAGAACTAACCACACCACAGAACTCACAGGAGAGGGGAGGCCTGGCCCAGGCCATGCACGCTGCCTTCGTGGTGATGTAGTCTTCTTGGAGTGACACACGGGTCCCTTCATGGACTTGTCCTGATGGTCAGCCAGGATCTTGGTCAAGGATTTGGCATCATGAACAGCTCATTGGTCTTCTCCATGGACTCTTGCTTGATGCTGTCCTTCCCGGTGATCTTGGCCAGCAGGATGGCTTGAGTCAGCAGTTGCACCAAGGATCTGCAGTGGACAGTTGGGCCGGGAGTCCAGCCGGGCCCAGAGGGAGTCCCCCCCAGGTATACAGGCGGCAGGACTCTGCAAACTGGGCCCCTTCCAGGCTCTGGCTGGTTGTTGTGGAATCAGCAAAGGACAGAGCTTCCATGACTGGGATCATCACAGTCACAACCCCATCAAGGAGGAAACCAGTGTGACATAAGTTCTGGTTCTCACATCTTCACACTAATCTAGAAATTCCCCAAGCTGGGCACAGTGTCTTCCCAAGGGCTCTGGAGGCTGAGGCAGGAGGATGGCAAGTTGGAGGCCAGTCTCCACAACTTAGCGAGGTCCTGAGCAACTCAGTGAGACCCTATCTCTAAATAAAATGCAAAAGAGGGCTGGAGCCGAGGCTCAGTGGTAGGGCGCCTGCCTGGCACTTGTGAGGCCCTGGATTTGCTCCTCAGCCCCATGTCACAATATGTCAACAAAATCAAGGCCCCGTGTGTCTCCAGCTAAGAGAGGTTAAAAGTCAGTGAAGTCACCACCCTGCCAAGGCGGCTTCAGCTGTAGGCTCAGCTGGACGCCAGGGACACATGGGCTACAGGGAAATGGGTCACAGGGCCTCACAGACTGTCGGGGACACCCTTCCTGGTCTGGAGAGCCCACTGTTCTCATGAATCTGAACAGGAGCCAGGGGCCAGGGGAGGGGGTTGGCTGGTGAGGCCCCCACAGAGCACAGGATCTGGTTCTCTCCATCTCCTGTCCCAGAAGATGATGGCAGAGTTTGTGACCTCCTGCAGAGGGAGTGTCAGCTGCAGGACAAGGGTGACCTCTCTCGTCAATCTAACTTTCACAAGACACCTCAGATGCTCAGTAGTCTAAGCCACGGTGTCCCAGGACTTGTCACACCTGGAAGACCAGAGACAGCCTGAGCCCTGGGCAGCCTCCTCCTGGGCCCAGGAGGCCACCACCTCACCTCAGAGTGGTCTTGGTGATGATCTCCCCCAGGTGGTTGAGCGCCTCCTCACTGATGTGGATATCCTCCACCTGGTCTCGGATCTTAATAATTTTTCAGAGGAGAAAAAACATGATCCACAGTGACGGGGCCCCAGGCACAGTGGTGCACGCTTGTGATCTCAGCTCAGGAGGCTGAGGCAGGAGGATTGCAAGGTGGAGGCCAGCCTCTGCAACTTAGCGAATCCCTGAGCAACTCAGTGAGAAGCTGTCTCTACATAAAATAGAAAAACTGCTGGGGGGGGACTCAGGAGTTAAGTGACCCTGGGTTCCATCCTTGGTACCAAAAAAAAAAAAAGTGACAGAGCCCAAATGTCCCCTTCATACAGTGCTTTAAAATGACACTGTACAGCATCTCGTGTTGCTGGACTGGGGAGCAGGCGGCTGGCTGCACCCTCCAGGGGACCTGGGCCACCTGCATGGCCAATGTCTCTGTCCCTGCACCTAGGCCCCCAAGGCTCCAGCCTCCCTCCACAGCCTGGGACTGAGAGAAGTCATTTTTATTTGTGAGGCAAACGTGACAGTACAATAAATCAGAAGGTGTCCCCAGAATCTGGCAGCGTGCACAGCATCAGCAGGGCTGTGTCATCTGTCATGGTGATACCTGTCGCTGGTTCCATCTGGGTGATAACGGCCGGGGGATGTAGTGGCATGTGCCACGATCGAGATCACCTGGACCCGGCGCCTCATCCACCATGGGGTTTTTTCACTCCGGCAGCTTTGTGAACAAAGTCTCAAGGATCCCTGGCTTCAATTAAAGCCATCAAAATACTCCAGGGGTGGAGGCGCAGGGACCAGGGACACCCAGTCCTCCCTGCAGCCTTTGCGAGAGGTGCTGGAACAGCCGTGTCCAAGCCCACCCACCGACTGTTCAGAGGGACAGAGCCAGGGATCAAGGGAGGCCAGGCATGCTGGGGCCTGCACACAGAAGAGAGCCTGTGAGACCAGCAGGGTGGGGTCCAGGTGACCAGGCCAGCATGCACCCTAGGAAGCAGCCCCCTATGCAGGCCACCACTGCTGCAAGGTCCCCAGCAAAGCCCTTCAGCTGGGCTCAGAGAACAAGCCTGTCATCCCAACACTTGGGAGGCCAGGGCAGGAGGATCATGAGATCAAAGCCAGCCTCAGCAAAAGAGAGGCCCTGAGTAGCTCAGTGAGACCCTGTCTCTGAATAAAAGGCAGAACAGGGCTGGGCATGGGCTCCTAGTCAAAGGCCCTGGTTCAGTCCCTGGTTGTTGTCAGGTCCCTGTTTTTTATTCTCTCCCTTAAACTTGACCAAAGGTGGTTAAATGTGAGAACAGGCAAGACACAGGAGAATGGAGGCTCTGGGACACTGGACAATGTCCTTGTAACCAACCCACCCTGCAGACGAGGGGACAGAGCCTCTGGTTAAGAGGAGCTGCCCAGGGTGGTGAGAGGCCCAAAGTGAAGGTGGGAGGAGACAATGGCAGGGGTGCAACTGCTTCATCTCCTGCAGGGTAGCAGACCATGGTCTAGAAGGTCATCCCATGGTCCAGCAGGTCCAGGGGAATCCGGTGGAGAGAGGGGACATCCTCGGTGCCCCTGTGAAGGCCAAGAGGAGTCCCGTCACCTATGCTTGTCTGAGACAAGACACTGGAAACTGGGAACTGGGTTGGGGGAACTGGCAGCCACAGAGAGCTAGGGGGTGACCCAAGGAAAGCAGAGCCTGGGATAGGAAATAAACTGACCCTCAGGTGGCCCCAGAGAACCCTTTTTTTTGTTAATTTTGTTTGCTGGGAGACTCCACCACAGAGCCACAGATCCAGCCCTTTTTAATTTTTGTTTAGAGAAAGGATCTCACAGGGTTGCTTAGGGCCTTGCTGAGGCTGGCCTCCAACTCGTGATCCTTCTTCCTCATCTTCCTCAGCTTCCTCAGCCTTTGGAATTACAGGTGTGCACCACTGCTCCTGGCTCGACAATGATATCTTAAATATGAGGCCAAAAACACAAAAGAAAAAGCAGATAAACTGTGTATGTGATGCTGGATGTGGAACCCAGGGCCTTGCACATGCTGGGCAAGCACTCTACCACTTAGCCACATACACCTCCAGCACAATCAACTGGAGCTTTAGATCAAAATTTTAAACTTATTTATTTCAAAGACTCTGTTCAACACTGAAAACACTACTCAAAGAATAAAAAATACTCATCAATCAAATACGTGGAAAAGGTCTAGTATCCACAATATATAAAGAGCTCTTACAATTCAATAATAAAAAGACAACATAATAAAAAAGGTCCAAGGATACAAAGATATATTTCGACAATGATATACAAATAGCCAGTAAAACAAAAAATACAGACTCGCTGGCCCTTGGCAAATGCAAATCAAGTTAGAAGCCACCACACACCCACCAGGACATATACGGTGGACAGTAACAGATGTCAAGTGGTATGTGGAAAAACCAAATCCCTCAGATATTCCTGGTAGGAGTGTGGCAATAAAGCCATCCTACTGGCAGTTCCCTGGAAGGTCAGAGGTGCCTTGTGACACAGCATCACCTCTCCACACAGATACAAAAGAAAGAATCTGCGGTCCCTACACGTCTGTGGCAGTGTCAGTCCCACAGCCAAACCCCCCGATGGATTTGGGCTGTTGAGTGCACAGATCCATGAGCTGATGAAGGCCCGATGCAGTTGGCACTCCTCAGCCACGGGGGATTCAAGAGCCTGGAGGACAGGGGTGAAGCCTGTCAGTCACACCCCACACAGCCACGGAAGGCTAAGGGACAGAAAGCAGCCTCCTGCTGCCTGAGGTCGGGTGATGGACGGGGCGCAGCAGCAGAGGTGCTGTGGATGGCTGACGGGGGTGGCAGCATTCTAAAACCAACTGTGGTGGCAGTTTTGTGATTTTGTGGACACACTAAGTGCTGCTGGAGTTTTCCAGGGTGTAGGAGCTGCATCTCCAGAGGGCTGTTCAAAGCTCCACCTGGGACTGGGCCACAGGCTACCACTGGGACCAGGACACACCACTGCCTATGGCCTCTTGCCTATGTCCTGATGCCTATGGCCTGGAGCTGGCCTGGCACAGGAGGCCCTTGGCTCCCTCCTGAGCCCCAGACAGAAGGAAATGAGGAGGCCAAGACTGTCATCTAGACTCACCACATAAAAATTTTTAAAAAGACTGGATGCTGCAGCGGCCCACGCCTGTCATCTCAGCAGCTTGGGAGGCTGAGGCAGGAGGATCGTAGCTTGAGGCCAGCCTCAGCAAAAGCAAGATGATAAATAAGCAGCTCAGCAAGACTCTGTCTCTAATGCATTGGGTGGGGGATGGGCCTTGAAGCCAGGTGCTGCTGGGGTGAACACTTGCTGGCTTTGGCATGGGCAGGTCCCCGAGTCAGGACAGCCCCACAGGCTCTCAGCACGTCAAGACGTCCCAGTGACCCAGAGGGCGCATGTGGGAAGCCAGGAGAAAAGCCCTCAGCCAACACTGTCCCTTCTCCCCCTGTCCCTCATGAGCCCTGGGGTCAGACGTGGGTCTGCGGGGCAGGGAATTGAAAGGTTCCCTTGGGAACAGCCTGTGGGCAGCAGGTCAGGAGTCACCCACAGTGTGCCCATGTCTCAGATACTCCTCAGCCACCACCCCAAACTCATCTTGCCCAAAGCCCCGCCTCCTGGCTCAGTCCAGCCTTGGTCACAGCCCAGCCTGCCTCTGGGCTACACGCTCCCTGGACACAAGGTCACATCCCCTGCTCCTGGGCTCAGGGGGCAGTAGCCACGTCTCTCAGTGCTGCTCAACCACGACCCCGGGACTAGGCACCAGAGTCCTGTTCTGGAGACCACGTGGCTCCATTCCCACAGGCACGTTCTCAGGTCAGAGCCACCTTCCCGTGGAGCTTTCTCTGGGGCTCAGTGTGGACAGAGCAGCATCCTAATAAGACACCTGCTGGCCAGGCGAGGGACCATGGAGGGGGGGGGCTGTGAGCAGGGCTCCCCAGCAGGGGGTGCCATTTGGAGCCTTCGGCCAGCCAGGTGGGACCAAATTAGGGGACCCAGAGAGGGGAATCAGTAAGGGGGACACAGTACGGGGTCACAGTGAGGGGACCCAGTGAGGGGACCCAGCGAGGGGACTTTTACAGTATCAGGTGGTGGCTGCAGAGCCCCCATCCCCAATGCCACCCAGGGTGCACTGAATTTCCCCAGCAGCTGGCCAGGCTGACACCAGCTGCCCCCAAGTGTGCGGGAGGCACTTTTGCCCTGATCTTGGGCAGTCACGTCACAGGACTTGAGGGGACCACACAATGCTACCCATGAGCCTGGGTCATTTGCTCAGATGCCAAGGGCAAGGGAGCAGCCAGTGGCAGGGACCCATGGTTGGCTTGGTGCTGTGGTCCCCTGGCTCCTGAGATGGGGGTTCTCCATCGAGAGCCACTGAATTTCCCACTGTCTGTCACTCAGCAGCCAGTCTAGAAAAATGGGGGATCACTTCTGGCTCTAGCCATCCTGAGACACTTGGACCACAGGGTTCTTTTTGAATTTCTACCCCAGCGTGCATTTTCGGGGACTCGTCACCATGGCCCTCGGCTGCTGGGTTGGAAAAGGCCCTCCTGCCACCTGCGCTGAGCAGGCCCAAGCCCAGCCTCTGTTGAACCTGGAAGACAGAAAACCCCAAGGGCGCAACCTGCCTACTGTATCCGCCGGGCCTTAGGGGAGGTGGAAGGCCTTTAGCGCAGGGGCCCAGGGAGGAATGTCCCCCAGCTTTGGCACAGATAGCAGGGCCACTGTACTAAAGATGTGTCCACACCATTCTGCACCAGACTCCCTGTCCCTATGGCCTGGAACAGCTATAATCAAATGCAGGCTGAGGCCAAGCAGGGGCCAGAGGCCCCACTGTGTCTCCAGGAATATCTTACTGTTCTTACTGGTTTTGTTTCTAGAGAGATCTGTGTTCTCCTTAGTGTTTAGAGCAGCTCAACTCACAGTAGCCAAACTACAGAAACAGCCTAGGTGCCCCAGAGCAGATGGATGGATAAAGAAACGGTGATCCCTATACACAGTGAAATATTACTGAGCCACAAAGAAGAATTAAATGATGGCATTTGAAGGTCAATGAATGGAGCTGGAGAGGATCGTGCTGAGTAAGTAAGCCAATTCCAAAAACCAGAGCTGAGTGTCCTCTCTGACATGCAGAAGCTGACTCACAATAGGGGAGAAGAGGATAGAATTTCATTGAATGAGACCACCGCTATATACCCATCCCGTCCAGGGCTTTTTTTGGTTGGTAAATTTTTGATGGCTTCTTCTATTTCTTCCTTTGTTATTGGTCTGTTTAAATTGTGTGTGTCTTCCTGACTCAAACTGGACAGATCGTATGACTTAAGAAATTTATCAATATCTTCACTATCTTCTATTTTATTGGAATATAGGGTTTCAAAATACTTTCTAATTATCTTCTGAATTTCCGTAGTGTCTGTTGTGATATTGCCTTTTTCATCCCGTATTTTAGTAATTTGAGTTCTCTCTTTTCTTCTATTTGTTAGCATGGCTAAGGGCCTGTCTATCTTATTTATTTTTTTGAAGAACCAACTTTTAGTTTTTTCAATTTTTTCAATGGTTTTTTTTGTTTCAATTTTGTTGATTTCTGCTCTAATTTTAATTATTTCTTGTCTTCTACTACATTTGCTATTCTTTTGCTCTTTCTTTTCTAAGTTTTTGAGGTGTAGTTTGAGTTCATTTAATTGTTGTTTTTTTCTTTTTTTTTGAGGAAAGAACTCCAAGAAATGAATTTCCCTCTTAAAACTGCTTTCATTGTGTCCCATAGATTCCGGTATGATGTGTCTGTATTGTCATTTGTCTCTAAGAATTTTTTTTTTATCTCCTCCTTTATGTCTTCTGTAACCCATTGATCATTCAGTAACATATTGTTCATTTTCCATGTGATGTAGGATTTTTCCTTTCTTCTTTTATCATTGATTTTCAGTTTCATTCCATTACGATCAGATATGGTGCATGGTATTATCTCCACACCTTAATATTTACTAAGAGTTGCCCTATGGCATAATATATGGTCTATCTTTGAGTAGGATTCATGTGCTGCTGAGAAGATCGTGTATCCACTTGATGATGGACACAGAAACCAATCCACAAAAGTACAACGTTCTTATATTTGATAAAGGGGCTAAAAGCATGCAATGGAGGAAGGATAGCATCTTCAACAAATGGTGCTGGGAAAATTGGAAATCCATTTGCAACAAAATGAAACTGAATCCCTTTCTCTCGCCATGCACAAAAGTTAACTTGGAATGGATCAAGGAGCTAGATATCAAATCAGAGACACTGCATCTGATAGAAGAAAAAGTTGGCTACGATCTACATACTGTGGGGTCGGTCTCCAAATTCCTTAATAGGATGCCCAAAGCCCAAGAGTTAATAACAAGAATAAACAAATGGGACTTACTTAAACTAAAAAGTTGTTTCTCAGCAAGAGAAACAATAAGAGAGGTAAATAGAAAGCCTACATCCTGGGAAAAAATTTTTACCCCTCACACTTCAGATAGAGCCCTAATATCCAGAATATACAAAGAACTCAAAAAATTAAACAATAAGATAACAAATAACCCAATCAACAAATGGGCCAAGAACCTGGACTGACACTTTACAGAGGAGGACATACAATCAATCAATAAGTACATGAAAAAATGCTCACCATCTCTAGCAGTCAGAGAAATGCAAATCAAAACCACCCTAAGATACCATCTCACTCCAGTAAGATTGGCAGCCATTATGAAGTCAAACAACAGTAAGTGTTGGCAAGGATGTGGAAAAAAGGATACACTTGTACACTGCTGGTAAGACTGCAAATTGGTGAGGCCAATTTGGAAAGTAGTATGGAGATTCCTGGAAAAGCTGGGAATGGATCCACCATTTGACCCAGCTATCTCCCTTCTCGGACTATTAACTGAGGATCTTAAAAGAGCGTACTATAGGGATACTGCCACATCAATGATCATAGCAGCACAATTCAAAATAGCTAGACTGTGGAACCAACCCAGATGCCCTTCAATAGATAAATGGATAAAAAAATGTGGCATCTATACACAATGGAGTATTATGCTAAGTGAAGGTAGCCAATCCTTAAAAAACAAATGCCAAATATCTTCTTTGATATAAAGAGAGCAACTAAGAACAGAACAGGAAGGAAGAGCATGAGGAAAAGATTAACATTAAACAAAGACGAGTGGGGGCAGAGAAAGGGAGAGAGAAAGGAAGGCATATGGAAATGGTAGGAAACCCTCAATGTTTCACAAAATTACATATAAGAGGTTGTGAGGGTAAAGGGGGGGAAGGGAGAGAATTGAACAACAGCAGATGAGGTAGAGAGGGAAGATGGGAGGGGAGGGGTGGGGGGATAATAGGGGATAGGAAAGGTAGCAGAATACAACAGTCACTAATATGCCATTATGTAAAAACGTGAGTGTGTAACTGATGTGATTCTGCATTTTATATTTGGGGTAAAAATGGAAAGTCATAACCCAATTAAGTCAAATGTATGAAAAATGATATATCATGAGCTTTGTAATGTTTTGAACAACCAATAAAAAATAATGATAAAAAAGAAATATTAAAAAAAATAAATAAAGTAGGTATGGAGTATGCTCCTAAACATTATATATATGGGTTTCTGAATGGACTCAGGTAGCAATTCAGTTACAACAAGGATTCATTTGTTGCAGGATAACAAAGTGTGAGTTACTTCTTCAAGCTAAAACATTCTTTAGCAATATATACTTCTATAAACCATAAAGTGTAATGATTCATATATGAATACATTTAGTACTTGATAGATAACTTTTACTTGAAGTATTTTGTGAAGCTTTTCAACTAAATGAAATGAGTGCAATTTCTCTTTGTCCAAAAATTTTATCTTTTTTTTAAAGTTTGACTAATTATTTGGTATTATATTAAATCTAAAGCAAAAGAAAACTCATTAGTATTGTGAAATAAATAATATCAAGTGTTTTATAATCACAGATAGTTGTCCAGATACCAGGAAAAATTAGTCATGACAAGTTCAGAATTACAGTAAGAAACTAAAATCAGACCGGGGAAATATATTTACAAAAAAAAAATTACTTTGTTACCTCTTAAGAGAAAATAAATCTCATAATATATGGCAAAATAGGACTGATGGAAAGAGAAGCTCAAGGATGAAGTATTTTGGGTAAAATTAAATTTCAGATACTCCAGTGTATTGGAAGAAGAAAAAGGAGTGGTAATATACGTGGTCTACATTTATCAAATCACAAGTGTTCAGTTTGCCCTGGATCATGTATGAGAAAATAAATAAACAAATCTTGAAAAAGGCTAAGTAACTAATTAACCTTGGATAGTAAAATAAATTTTATTAAAATTAATATTACCAAATGTGTTATTAAAGTGCTGCATCTTCTGCTGTGCCATCTTAGGTCTTGTGATCCTGATTTACTTCCTTGGCAATGAATGAGGAATAATATACTTTTCTGAGGATTCTTAGAGGGATCTATTGACAGAACGTTTGATATATTTGATAAACTGTGAATTCCCACTCAAATTTCAGAAATGCCAATTTTGACTCCAATGTTCATAGTAATGCAATTTTGAAATGCAGTAGAGACATAAAACCAGACCCCCTCCAAAAGTAAGGGAATATTCACAGAGGTGCTGAAGCATAGACACACTTTGAGTTAATAGACTCAGAAAGTGCCAAAACCATTTCTTTTTCAGCAATATTAACAAATGTATTAAGAGTGGCTGGGATTGTAGGTCAGTGGAAGAGTGTCTTGCACATGTGAGGCACTGGGTTCAATCCTCAGCACCACATAAAAAATAAACAAATGTATAATATGTCAAGATCATTGTATTGTCTTGAGCAACTAATAAAAATAAATAAATAAAATAAGGTTGTGTCCTTCTACAATTAAAAATATTTTAAAAATGTATTAACAAGAATAACAACAAAACAACCTGTGGAATTTTTTTTTAGCATTTATCACATTATTTCTTCTAAAAGCTCCAACAGATGCAAACTAATTTGTCTTTTCTAAAGATTTTAATCTCAAAGACTTTTTATTCTATATCCATTTGAGAGAAATACTTGTATGAATGGAATTAAACTAACTTATCTTTTCTCTTGTCTTATTTGATATTACAAGATTGAGTATTTTAAATATTTACTTGCCACAGCATTTTAAATATTATTATCACCAGTACTCATAATAATATTAAATAACTTGAGTATAGCAATGTAAATCATTATTGTTATAGAATTAATTCAGATAATCAAATATATTTAGAACTACATGCATTTTTAAAACTAGGAGTTAATTATATTTCAAACAATAATGTCTATTTTTGTGGTATCTTTATAATGACATAGTTGTGTCATTTTAAACTAAATTTGTAATTTCTTACTGTTTTAGTAAATGCAATTGCTCTGTAATTTTGAAAATGTTTGTAATAAGTATATACAAATGAGCAAAAGCTCATTTTTATGTAAACAGAGTAATTAGTAATCTCAAATACTGTTAACTTTTAAAATGTATATGCTTATAGAAAAATTTTAGCTTACTGCTTTGAACAACTTTGAAAACATAGCATGTAAATGCGATTCAAGAAGGCATTATATAAGAAATGTTGAAGGATATGATATTGAATTCTTTTTTTTCTCTATGATAATAAAAAAGATAAATTATGACAATCTTCATTTGAATATAAATAAAGGTAATTGATATTAATACAAAAGAATAAAAATTTATGTAGTTGGTCACAATTCAAATCTATTTTTCCTTTCTCTTGGGGGAAGTGTCATTCTTATATATGCTCATTAATATTTAATTGGATTAAAAATGTATTTTTTATGGGCATCCCTTATAGTATTGAAAATATTAAGTATATCTCTAAATACCAAGCTATAGTCAATTACAAGTCCTACTTTTGTTCTTTAAACATTTTACTTTGGATATATCAAACTTTGAATATTACTATATTTTAGAAAATAATTTTAAATCCCAAAGATAGAATGTTAATGAAAAGAGCACAAATTTATCTTTTGTTTTATTCTATTTTCATCCTTTGGTACATTTGACATTTTCCAACATGGAAATTCACATTGTCTTGGCACATTTTATTTATGTCTGTTTTATATTAATGTTTTATTTCTGTACAGTTTCTCTACTTTCCATTATTTTTTCCTGCCATATTCTTTTTTTTAGGATTGATATTTTATTTTTGCCTCTTTCTATTACATAGGATTATATTAATCACGTTTTCAAAGGTACAATATATTGTACAAGTGAGCACCACTTTCTGTAACTGAACAGGCAAAGAAATTACACCAAGCATCAGAATTTGGCAGTATTCTGTTGGGAAAAATGACTAAGATGGGTTTAAATTGATTAAAACTATTAAATCACATCTAATATTTGATACTACATGATTCCAGACAACTATAAAACACAATCATACAAAATGTATTAACATCAAAGAATAAAACCAAAATTAAGATAGCAATTAAAACCTATACAACTTTTTTCTATCTATCTATCTACCTACCTACCTATCTATCTATCTATCTATCTATCTATCTATCTATCTATCTATCTATCTATCTATTTGTCTATCTATTTATTTATTTAGGTACAGGAGATTACTTTGAGGTATGCACATAACTTTCTTTGAGGTTGATTTTCTTTAAAAAATGAGCAGTTATCAACCTCCAGAAAAATCACATATAGCATTACTAAGCATATCCTCCAAAAGTGTATAATATGCACACTTGTAAAGTGCAATTTTTTAAAAAATTGTAAGCAACAGGTGAGATTCATATTTATTTTATTTTTATAGTAGAGGAACACAATACCTTTATTTTTAATGTGGTGCTGAGGTTCAAACCAATGCTTCACATGTGCTAGGAAAGAGCTCTACCAACTGAGCTATAAGCTCGAGCTTCATATTTAGAAGAATGTGAAAAGAAGTCCCATTTTAGCACTGTTGTTTAAAGAACTGTCTTCTGATGCTGAGTTCATGAATTGTCCTGCTGGGACCACACTGTACAAAAATACTGTTTAAAGTTTATTTTTCCTTTTAATTTTTTTTCATTATCAAAACCATTCTGTTATGTGTGTAGGATTCATTATTAAAATTCTTACTAGAAATAATATACAAAGGAGAGGCATATTCATTCCAATTACACTCCTGGAAGGTGCTGCCTGCAGTTGAGAAGGTATTCTCTCTTCTTTTCACTGGTTGTGATTGGCTTTCTCATATGCTAAAACTTGAGATTTAGGGTTAGGTGACTGAGCAAACTTCTTATGAAAACCATGGAAGAGGCAACCATAGGGCCCATCTTTGTATGGATTCATACATGTGTGAGCAAGTTGAAGTCCAGTGAAAAGCATTTTCCGTAGCCATCGAATGTGCACTGAGGTCCACATGGTGACCCCTGCACTGGCCCTCCAGGGTCTTGATCTTCACCTGCTTCTACTTCCACTTTTGGTTGCCAGGTGTACAGGCTGCCAGCAGGTGCACTGTTCCCGCCACCTAGGTGACTCTTCTGGGGGCTGCTCATGTTGCCAAGGTGACCAGTGTCTCCTCTATGTAGTCCTTATGCTCCCCATCTGCACCAGAGTCACCACCTTGTGGTGCTGCACCAGGGTCAAGTCCTCGGTGACCAGGGGCTGCAGCACGATCACAGGCTGGGTTGTTGTTGGTGATGGTGGTGGCTTGCCCCTGGCAGCCCTGCCACTGTGGTCAAGGCTGCTGCTGTAGCCACCTTCATCCTTATTCTCTCCAACACGGTAGTTTCCATGGTCTCCACTTTTATCTTTATGTATTTCCAGGATCTCAGCCAGCATCTCCGTGGCCCTGTAGAGGGTGTGGGAAGCAGGCCAAAGGGAAGGAAGTCAACAGTAGGACAGGTATGGGGAGCAGTAGGAAGAGGGGAATGCATGGTACCTGGGCTCCTGGCCACGCTGGGAAAGTGGCCCCAAGCTCACTAGGCCAAAGCTCCTCAGGCTCCTGCCTCTTTGCGCAAGGTTTTGGCCGCCCCACCCCTCTTCTCTTGCTGGGCATCCTCCTATTTTCCATTATTGATTGTCTTAGTATTTAGATATTGATTGTCATGTCCATTTTCCATTTCTTTCTGAGTAAGAACTGGTCCAGATTAAATTTGAAAAATCTGTTTATGGGTACTCTTATATTCTCATACCTCTTGGTTTGGCTATGTAATGAACTTTAAATGGTCTGTTGTTGATGTGTGAATTTTTATTCTTTTTTCCTTGCTTACATTTTGGCCAGTTATCCTCAAATATATCTGGTTTTCTATAATTCACAGGATCTAAAGGATCATGTCCAAAGCATAAAGCTTCAGTCCTCAGTCTAGACCAGGAAGAGAGCATGGAGTTGAGAATTATAAAATATAATGGAGATAAACACACACACATACACACATACATACACATACACACACATATATATTTAGCTAGTCCTAGATTTAGATTTTTAGATTTTTCAGGTCCTTTCCATACTTGGTGCATCTGAAAAATCTTCAAAATTTCTCTAATGGTATTTCTTCTCTTAAATTCTTGCTAGTTCATTTATAATGCTAAAAACATTATATCACTGATTTTATTGGAAGCACTGAGAACTGGTGTCTTTTTAAAAAATTTACCATCCTTTACCTGAAGCATCCTTTAATTTTAAAAGTGTGAAATATAATTTATTGTTAATGTTGTACTTAAAAAGGAGAAGTATCGTTTCCAAGTCAGGATACTGGAGAAATCTTGGGCTAAATTCAGTATTAAAAATTTGTAATACAATACATATAATTAAAAAATTGTGTTAGCCCTATTGATAATTATGAAAATGGATAAGAGATTCTACTCCCAAAGATCAGCATTAACATTAAGGAGATTTGACAACTATTATAAAGTAATTAAAATGTAAGGAGGAGAGAAGGAAGTATTACTAGAAATGTGCCAATACAAATCCTAAGGTTTGCATATAGTAAGGTATATATTTTGAAAAATCCCAAAAGGGATTTTAGGGAGAAAATGTTAATCAATGTGAATTTGTAAATGTTAGTACATTTACTGTCATTAGTGGTTAATTATGGAAAAGGTTATGCATGAGAATGTCACCTGGCAAGAACATGATTAAAGCATGGGATGACAGTGTATGAGTTTGAGGTCTCTAACTTGGTTCATGGGGCTGAAGTATCAAATACATGTGGAGGTTAGGAGTTGTGGCTGGAAGAAATGCAGGTAAGGGCTTTTTTCCTGCTGGGTATTGTTATCCTCATTATATTTTCTTAGAAAGTTAAAACCTCAGGTAAAAAATGGTTTCTCAATTCACATGGATAAGACACTCTTGAGCATAAATCCACCAAGGAATATCTGAAATTCTATTGAGTACATTGGGGAACTTTTCCTATAAATTCCTATTGATAAGAAAGAAAAATTCCTATTCATAAGAAAAACAAATAACTATGAATATGATTATTTATCTAAGATACTAATAAGAAACTAGTAATAAACAAATGATAAATTATTCACATATGTAGATATTGTTCCACCTACCCTTTATTCTTTCCATTCCTTTTCCATCTGGATTCCTCTTCCTTTGTAAGAATCTCATTAATAGGTATCACCCTTATATTTTGTTTTCTTGTTATAGAAATAAACCATGGTATTTTAATGTATAATTTGATGGGGTTGCCATGGATTTGAATTATTGCTTATATCAGACATAAAAACACTGTTTTGTTTATAAATGGAATTTCCCTGAACTTAAACTTTGTTCCCAACTTCAAGAATAATAAATTAGTAAGTTTACAGAAAGTATTCCAAATCTGTTCAAAGACCTCTCTCTTAATTTTTAGAAATTTTTATTCCTTTTGTCCTTTCCTTAGGAAACCTTGTTGCATTATGTACACTGAAGGGATATTCATCCTAATCAATACTGAAGAATTTCCAAAAGACAGAAAAAAGTTTTACACATTTAAAACAGTAGCTCAGAAGGAAATGTTTAACTGCGAACTTGGCATATGAGAGTAGAAGCCTCACATCCATAAACACCAAGTGGCACACACAGATGAGATGACTATATCAAATCAGCCTATGTGCTCTGAACATATTTTTCTCTTTTTTTTTTTCATTTTTCCTCTTGTATCTTGTACTTTTTTCCTCTTGTACCACCTTAGTGTACTTCAGCATACCTTAGGGCAGTTATGTTCAATCTGTTAGTGTCTCCCTGCCTATTTAATTCCATTCAGGATAATTTTATTTTGATACCTTAAAAATAGCCAAAGCAATATGAAATACATGCTCATAAGAAAAATATTTAAATTGTTTTGGTTTTCTTTCATCTAGATCTGTGATGTCTGGAAAAATAATACACTATTACCTTGATTAAATATAATAATTCACATATTTCATCATAAAGAAATTAGAATATATATAATAATGAATATCTTTTTTTCTACTTTTCATAAAGATGAAATAATAAAATGCCTATATTGTTTAATGCAGTGATAAGGTTATACTATACGCATATTTGCACATTCCACATATTTAAATACATACTTGAAGTTTAATTCAAAAGTTTATAATTGATAAAAATGACAATAAATAGAAAATTTGAGACATAGTGTAATTTTTTGAAGCTCAGGAAATGTGATTCTTTCTTGCTTAAATTCATCATACACACATTATTTTAAATAATGAATCATTAAATTGTATTGAAAAATAGAATGATTCTGTTCATAAAGTTATATGATTAAGTCAACTAAAAACTCACTTGGATTTTTTTGGAAAGTAGAATTTAGGTGTTTTTCTGTAAACTGTCTTAAGTTACCCTGTACCTAAGTATGAGAGTCTGTTTTATTACCTAACTGTTAACTACTTGAACTTTTGACACATTACTAGGTTATTTTGAGCAAAGTGCCTTTAAAAAGTTACTTACCAAAAAATAATTTATTACTAATACTTGTTTTAAATACATTGTCTGTAATTATTTTCACTTTGTTTTTATGGCTTCTTTCTCTGAAACCCCTTGATTTTTTTACTAAAGTTCCTTTATTAAGATCTATCTATCTTTGTGTTTGCTGTAGTGGTCTTGACTAAAACCATATTACTGGATGCCCCTAATGACTGGCACTGACTTTGTGGAACAAGTCCGTTTGTTGCTGTTTAATAATTCAGCAGGACTTATTGCCATTGTAAAGTGATAATCATTTTTGACCTCTGACTCAGAGGGGAGAGAGAGAGAGAGAGAGAGAGAGAGAGAGAGAGAGAGAGAGAGAGAGAGAGAGAAGAGAAACAGGGAGAGTGGAGAGAGAGAAGTTAGGATTTCCTTAGATAATTTAATTTTTAAAAGGACTAAAGTAGCATCTTTCTGAGTTAAAAAGAAAAAAAATTACCAAAGAGAATTTTTGCAACATCTACTTCTGCTCCCCAATTACTTTTTAAATGTATTATAACAGGCATGAAAGTAAGCAAATATATCCTGCCACAATTTAGAGAATATATGAACTAGAGAGAATCACTAAGAGTGTCAAACTCATCATCATATAAGTTCATGAAATTGGGTAAGCAGTAAAAAACAGAGCTATTGAAGAAATAATAGTGTCATTTGAGGTAAAGTATATGATGTCTTAGGAGAAGGCAATTTTATTTACCTCCCTGTAGATTTACTTTTATATAGGATATTAATAAAATTTTAGAATACAAAAATTATAAAATTAAGAATTTTTTAAGAATTCTGAATTTACTCTTGTGGGTATTCTTGGTTGGTGAATAGAATATGTTCTTATTTTATTTAAGCTCTCTTTGCTTCTGCCTTACAAGTGAAATGTGAGTTTATGATGAAGTGGCCAAACAAAGATTTCAGGAGAATTCAATATTTCTGTTCAATTAGAGTATTTCAATATTTCAATCCTTTTACAGGATTCAACTACTGATGCTGCAGAAAAATAATAATAGAAAACCAGCACTGATTTTTAGAAACTACCTTCAGAAAATTATCACTTGTCTGATGTAAACACTGTACAGTGGAGAAAATAATCAAAAGTCATGTTTCATCACAAAACTGCTGTACCTTCTAGCTTAGGCAAGGGAAAGGTAAAAGTGAAGTGACCTAATAACTGACAGTAACATAATTCCTTGCCCCTATGTTAAATAATTCTGTGACTAAATTAAAAAATATTGTAGCTGCTTTCCTTAAAAAAAAACAGTGGTTCTTTTAATTTAAGGCATGAATCAATTGAGGAGATAACCAGAATAAAAAATTATTCTACAAGATGTTGTACAAAAATTAACCTGAATACTTTCCCAAAAGTTCAAGGATATTATGTGATAATTCAAGCTAATGCCATATAATTTCTAGCCTTGCTGTATCAGTGTGGAAATGCCAGGACCTAAAATCAATCTTATAAATATTTCAACCTGATTTCTCCAGTTAAAGAAATACATAACAACATTGGAAGCTGGTATTTTTCCTTATAGAAGTAATTCTAGTAAACTTGTTTGATTAGTTAACAGACAAAGTCTAACAGATCTGTTATTTAAAGAGATTCACCCCAACAAGATTATAGGATTTTTACATTACTGTGCAAACAGAATCTCAGAACATATAGGAAGTCAAATTTTGTTTAAAAATTAATAATCTCCATTCATATGAGTTTTATTTATACTTCGTGTATATACAATGGAAAAGTACCATTTATTTGTAAAGCTAATAGAAATAACAAGGGTAGAAAACTAAATTGTATTAATTCCTAATTAGATAATTTGATTAATCAATAAAGCATGTTAAGAAGAGTTAAATTGTTACAGGTCACATGGAATTTAAATTGAGGATAAAAAATAATTGAAAGCAAACACATTAATACAATTCCTGGATATTGTAAAGATTAAGAAAATATTTCATATAATGATCAGATAAGAACATTAATCAAGATTACAAATTCTAAGACAACATGAAAACATTCTAAGTGTAGATTTAATTTTTAGTAAACTAGTTTTTGCATACACCCTAATTCAATACATCTCAACAAAGTACAATTTTATAGCACATTATGCAGAGTAGTCTTGATACTTATAAAGTAGAATTAATTTTGGAAATTCTTAAAATAACAACAGCTTTAATTTCACACAGTCTACCACCATTGAAATGTGAAATATTTTTGATAAGGTATCTAAAGCTTAACTAAAATATCTAAAATATAACTCCTCTTTGTTAAAATATATATTTTTCAATTTAGTTGGACACAATACCTTTATTTGATATAATTTTATGTGGTGCTGAGGCTCGAATGCAGCACCTTGCACATGCAAGGCAAGCACTCTACTGCTGAGTCACAAACCTAGCCCCATAAAATATAACTCTTCTGATAACTCTCAAATGCAATTTAATAGATACAATGAATGCAATTATGGAAGGAGTATTGAATTGCTATGAAAACCTACAGTTAAAAAGCTTACACTTATTTTTGTAATGTTATCACAAAAAGGAAATAATACAAAAAATGAACCACAGTTGGAGTTTAAACAAATTGTCATCCATTAAAGTATTTAAAAGCATTTTAAAAATCTTTTATGATTTTTGAAAGCTGAGGACAAACAAGATTCTTCTCCAAATTATGACTAAGCCAATACATAGAAAGATTTTCTGAGATTTCTGTAAGCTCCACCTAAAATCCTATTTCTTTATGCTACATTTGGGCATTCAAGAATGATGGTTTCCTAGGTGGCTATCTGTCTTCCAAACTCATTTACCTGAATGTATTAAATGAAAAATGATGAGTATTGGAAAATGAACTTAATATTTGGCACATTAAAAGCTGAATAAGTATAGATTAATATGACCTTAAAAATGCCATCTTTTCTCTTTTTTTATTTTACTTCTCAAGTAAAAAGACCTTATGTGATAAGGACAACCTGACCTTAAATAAGTTACATATTGTAAGTTTCATATACATGTATAATATACACATGTAATTCTTAGAAAGTTGAAATCTATGTGTAGCCAGACATCTAGATCATAATAAAGATTTAACTTTGATTTTAATAATTAGGTAAGCTTTACTGTTTTGGTTTATTTTCCTTCTATGATTTAGATGATACATAGTTTTATGTTGGTTCCACTGTTTGAATGATTCTGTCTTCTGAATATTCATGTTTCCCCATACTGATATTCTTCCTCTACAATGACTCCTCACTCAAATAAAAATGTCATGGTAACCCTAAGCTTATTAAATTACCTCAGTTGAATTTCACAGAAGAGCATATATAGAGTGAATGTTGTGGTAGAGGTGTATAGGGGATTACGGTCCTGTTGAGAGGCTCTAAGGTAGATGCCAGACTGATCCCTAGGGTATATGAAGGCAGCTCTGTAGGTCCCAAGAGGACACCTTCTAGGATAAAGAACATGGCAGAATGAGAGGATGACTCTGAATCAAGCTCTGTCTTCTCAATCAGGAAAGATGGACAGAACCAGGCCTGTATGGATACCTGACCTTGGGTATGTTTTTCTGACTCTTTCAACTTTTAAAAAAAGTCATGGGAAGGTGGGTGCAGCCTTCTCCTCATAATGCACTTGAAAACACTTGATTGGTGAAAGTGGTTGCTAAGGAAGTGACCTCATCTCACTTTCTTCAGTTGAGTGACCTCACCTCACTTCCTTGGTGATGGAACTTTCTGAACTAAGAGTAAAGGTAGCTAGGAACTCAGAGGCAGACAGAGTCCCAATCTGCTTACTTGTTTGGCCTCACCAAATACAGAGTCCTACTTTCTTGGTATCTACTGCTCCATGGATGGCCAACTATAATTAAAGCACTGAGGAGGAGGCTTTGCTGACAATGAAGGCACAGAATCATGACAGAGTCCTGAAAACTCTGGTGAATTTGCCCAAGGACACTAGAGCTGAGCATATAGAGACTATTACATGTGAACATGGTTTAACATACAAGTCAGATGACACTGTGCATGGACACAGGCCCTTTTCAGGTGTGTGTGTGTGTGTGTGTGTGTGTGTGTGTGTGTGTGTGTGTTTGGACATGTTTTTGATTTCTGACTTTATCTTTCATTGCCTGAGAATATGGAGGGGAAAGCATTTGTTCCCTTGTTATTTTCCTGTATAATAATGTGTCCTTTTCCTGGAGGCTACCATTTCGGTGTTGATCTATCTGTCTAGGATAAAGAGCATGCCCTAGGAAGAAGAAAAAAGCATGCAACTGTGGAGGTGTATACCCAGTGAAAATCTTCCCAGTGTTCATCCCTACAAATTAGTGAATGGACAGCTGCTTGCCTTGTGGATGTGGAAGACTCACTACTTTTATTTGTTCAAGTATTGCTCCTGAAATTCAGCCACCACAGAGTAGATGATGGTGTATTTGATTCAAAAAGGTTTACCACCTCCAAGCCCTCTGAAATGGCCATCGATGGGCTTCATGAAGAGACTCATGAACATCACTGTGAGACTCAGAAATCACTCTGGAAGGTAAGGTTTTCAGAGGAGAACCCTAGCTGGATACATAGATATCCAAGCAGGATGAACAATAGAAGAAATTCACTGTCCTAGTGTTGGTCCTGTAAGAAAACTCTGTCCAGAGCTTTTTTTATCTGCTATTGTTCTGCTCTCCTCAGGTGAAAAACTTCTTTGCCTCAGGGCTCTCCTTGGTGAAGCCTCAGGAGAAGAACTTTAGAAATTTGCTTGAATGGGCTGCATCTTTTATTAAGTGTTAAAGCACTTGCCACACCTGAGTGAGGCACTCATTGAGAGCCTCCTCACAGCTTTAAATTATTAATCATATTTTTTCTCTGTCCAAATGTAATAGTATACCAAAAACAAATTGGGTGGAGACTCTCCATTGCATCACAAGAGATTCCAGACATTCATGAAATTAAAACAGTGACCCTTTAGGCCCAATGTGTTAGTCTTTGCCCTTAAGTAGCTAAGACTTAGGTGATTGAGTTTCTTCTAGCTCAAATTTACATAAGGGAAAAAACCCCTATCATTGGCAGACTGGAAACATGTGTTTTTGAGTTGAGCAGTATTAACTCTGGGCTCATTTTAACTTCCCTGGATCTGGGGATGTTATATAGCCCACCATGAATTTAGGCAATTGAGGGGCCTGGGTACTAAACATTCTCAGCTTTTCCTGAATATTTTTGCATTTTCTATTTATCCTTAAGACTATTGCCATAGCTTTATATTTGCTTTTTTTTAAAATGATTTTTGATTAGTTTTACTGGATAAAGAGCCCATGGACTTGAATACTTTCATACCTGCTGTCACGTTTTCTACATTATATATTTATTATCCCCAAGTTAATTGGTAGTCTTAATTGATATTTGTGAGACTCTGTATATCAAATAAGACACTCAAATTATGTCAGAGATTAGATATTCATGGTAGTTGGATACAACTATTTGTAAAAAATTAGGCATATAATATATGTGGAAATATTATTCTTGCCTATATATACTTACAAATTAATTCATTTTGCCTATGTTTTCCAAATTAATTTATTTTATGTTCTAATGATTAAAACATGATTAATTATGAAAATTGAACTGCATGCTACAGAATTGGGTTGTTCAGTTAGATGCTAGTATTGCTACCACTAAGTACAGAATGACAATTTAAGACACTTTTTCAATTACATTAGTGAATTACTTCATAGGACTTTAAATTGGTTTAGAAAGAGACAGCCCACTAGTACTTTTCTGGTCAATTCAAATATAATTTTTGGAGTTTAGTTTCCTAGATCATACCTTTAATCCTATAATTTGTTGTTTCATTTCCCAAAGGTCGAGAAGATAGTGTACATATGCAAAGTATACATAGAACAAGAATATATATATAAATATATATATATATATATATATATATATATATATATATATATATATATACAGTATTTTCATTGCACAGCATATTCTTTCAAACATCAAAGTATAACTCACATAATAATTTGAAAACTGCAGACTTTTCTAATCCATTCAACAAATACTTTTTGAGATTGATTTCTTAGTATTTTTTTCTTTTTGTAAGAGTAATAAACATATTAAAATTCCTAATGTAGTACACAATTTGCAAAAAAATCCTGAGTTCATATTCAAGCACTATTATAGTAAACTCCTTGGGTTTTCTCTAGCTGTTAATATTAAAATACAAAACTTTCAGCTATTTACAATTTTGTGAACTATGTAGATGATAGAATAAATCATTAACTTAGAATTAAGGTAAACATTAAGTCTAAAGTGAATTTAGATGATTACTAAAATATAGATCACTCTGTTACTTATGATTGCTAACAACATTTACAATTTTATTTGACTTCATACTAATAGGAAGCAAAGTAAATATTTTTTAGCAATGAAAAACTATTAGATGTGACTTGATAGAAATCATTTCCCCACTTTTAGTGTATTTTAGAGAAAATTATTAAAATTCTGGAACCCTCATTTTGACCTCTGTCACAAAATCTCAACAGGTTATTTTGATCAGTAAGTAGGATGACATACAAATTTTTAATACAAAAACCATCTACAAAGAGATTATGTTTTATTAGTCATAATACTCAGCATAACAATTTATGTGTGTTTTTTGGTTAATATCTATTGAATTTCCTACTGCAAAATATTCATCTAGGCAGCACTGTGAGGAAGAAAAGAAGTTGTCACATCGTCCTGAGCAAGAAAGGCAGGAACATAGTACTGGAAAATATTGATCATGAAAGGATCTCATATAATCATAGCCATGGATAAAACTAGGTTTTTTGTATCAACTCTAAGCAGCTAGCTAGTTATGTTTCAGGAGTGAGCTGCTCAGGACCTGCACTTTAGCACATCTAGTTTTACCCTATGGTGATGCAGAGTGATAGCAGAAGAGAGGTGATAGCACTTACCTAGGTGATATTCACTGATTCATCAGAGTTAGTTCATAGTAACATTGCATGGGAATTAAAAGCCTCTATATTTTCTACTAAGTTCATGATTTACAAATGTTCTAATCAGTAATATGAAATAAAATTGAACTGGAGATGGATAAAAATATAATTTTTTACGTAAAGGTATCAAATCACTGTTCTGAGAATAGAAGTGGAGATAAAAAAATATATAGAAGGGGAAAAAGAAAAAATAGATTTTAGCAAAAAATAAAATGTGGGAAAGGTAAAAAAAGATAGAAACAACATGACATTTATTTATTATTAAAAAAGTCAATTTTTAAAAGTAATAGCCTATTTAGATTATAGAATCTGGCTGATATTCTAGTCCTTCTCCTACCGGAGTACATCCAAGGTAGGAAAGGACAGACAACTGGTCACAGCAAGTTCACCTTGCTAATGGACTGAAGAAAAGAATCAAGACTGAAACAAAAGAATTATCTTCAGAAAATTTCACAATTAGATGGAATGACTGCCAATCTGAATAATAAGAGAACTCATTGCTAAACTTCTGAAGTTTGTATTTACTTCTTATTTTAAATAGCATATTATTAAAATGTATTGGTAACATAGTCACTAAAAATCAACCAATGGAATTTAAATGCTTATGTGTATCAACTCTAGTATAACTCTCTTGTATTATATATAACTTTTGTTTTAATAGTATAAAAATATCAGTGTGCATAGGTGTAAGAAACTTTGGTTTAATTCAAGGGCAGTGTATCTTCTGTTTAGTTTACTATGAAAAATGAAATTATAGAAATTCCCTTTCATAAACATAATATGGATACTTTTAGTGCCATTTCAAGTTAGAAATGTCTTCAGTTATAACAGAAAAAGCTAAGAATATTTGTAAATTTAATATTTGGTATAAGTAAAAGTTGAGTTTGTAGATACTTCCAAAGGTACAAGCTGTCCTCCATTGTATATTTTTTAGAATTCAAGTTAGTCCATATCAACTTGAGGAAACTCTCGTAATAACTGTGCTCACTACTAAAAAAAAAATAATCTCCCAAGTAATTGAAAGAAGAAAGCAATATCTAATTTTTTTTAATAACAGGGCACAGTATATCCACTAGCAATATAACTCAGGGATGCTTTCTTAGGGTCTAAAGTATGTTTGATTTTAGTCTTTCTGATTCTTCCACATTAAAAGAGCATCGTACAATTATATTTTAATCTTTTCTGTCTATAAATATTACTATTATTTTATGTATAAAAAGTATGAAAGAAGAAAGTTTTTTCACAAACTGTATCATATATAAAAAATTTATCTGTGTCAATAAAATATGAGGGTCATTCCATCTTTAAGGACTTTTTGCATCAGAGGTCATTCTATAACTTCTTGGCATATACCACACTGTGTGTTGTAAATGCTAGAGAAATATAAGAGAAGATAAAATTGTTAGACTCCATTAATATAAATGCAGCCATTACTTAGGACACAATGCCTTTATTTATTTTTATGTGGTACTGAGGATCAAACCCATTGCATAACACATGCTAGGCAAGCCCTCTAGCACTGAGCTACAACTCTGACACAAGTTTCTTAGATTTTTTAAGAAAAAGAATGATCTAGATAAACAACAGATTTTCTTTTCAGACTGGTTAAATAATTCCCCTCTTTTTATAGCTATTGCTAGGTTATACCAAAGATAAATACTATACTTTTAAAAATATTCAAAATATTTTAATATTTTGTAAAATATTCAAAAACCCTACGATTTTAAGGTAAGTACACTTACCTAGCTTTTGCAACTTAGGTTATTTCCCATGGAAACAGCAGCTGGCACACAGAAACAGAATGTTTATAACTTTGATATTTCAGCTTTGCTTGTCAGGAAAATGATGGAAATGTCATTGTCCAAAGAAGCACCTGCAAGCTTTTGGGTTCCAACAGATGTGCAGAATATAATATTTTAGCTTCTGAAAACTTTTATTTCATAATGTTTCTATATAAATTATAATTATACCTGCTTTTCAAGGAAGCTTAATTGGTCCAGGTCTATTTTAGAAAATGGCATTTTAAAAATAAATATAAATAAATTATATTTAAATAAAATAAATATAATGGTCTACAGCATTCCAAGAATCACACTGAGAAAAATTATCACAAAATTTTGCCTTAGGTCAGACATCTCTTAGCAATAATTTTCATCCAGATACACTTATGTATAGATACAGCATCTCAATTCTAGAAACCCATTTCTCTGTGGCTATGAACTTGGAATTATAGATTTCATTATCAGTGGTAAAACAAACCTAGGTAACGGGCTGGTCACCACTTTCTCAGCTATTAATCAACAAATATCAAAACCTGCTTTATAATGACTGTTATCTGTTTTGTTTAACATATTTATGTTGAGATAATAAAGTGTTAATCCTCTGCTGTTTTAAATACAAAAATGGACTTATTAAAGTGGCATTGAGGTTTAGATATGCAGTGTCTCACCAAAGCTCCTTTATTAATGCAGAAATGATCAGAGGTGAAATGATTAGACAATGAAAGCTGTATCCTAATCAGTGCATTAATCTCTTTGATGAATTAATACTTCAGAAAGACAGTTGTACTGGATGGTAACTGAGGCAAGTGGAGCAGGCAAGTGGAGATGTATATTTCTATTTAGCAACTAAGGGAAAATTGAGAACAAGGATTCTGTTTTTTTTTTAAATTTTTGCACACCTAATAATAACTTATTGTCTAGTATATATTAATATCATAATAAAACTTTATAAAAAATGATTTTTAAAAGTTAATAACAATACAAAAAAACTAAATACTACATTCCAAACAACAATATATCGTAACCTCCTTGAAAAAATTCTAAAATTCTAGTTTCTAAATTTAAAATTCGAGTCCCCACATATACATATTAAGAACATGGTGTCGTGCTATGACTTTATGTTCTTTAGTTTCATATGCAGTAAATTAACACAATTAATTAAAGTTTTTTTTTTCTATGGAATTATCTGAAAATGGATTAATATAGAAATAAAAATTCTGTGATAACATTAAAGATAAAAATAAATCGGTTTATTTCTTGCCAAACTTGTTAATGTATTTTATTCTCTATAATTTTAACATTAATATATATTGATAATTTTCACTACAGATGTAATGTGTTTGTTTTCTATGCCTTGAATATATAAAATATGGATTTGGCTCATCTCATAGGTTATCAAAATCATTGTGAATACAGACACAGGGCATCTGGCTCAGTATAAATTACCTTGATCATGGAGTTGAAATACTTGAATTCTATCTAGTTTTATTTTTGTTCCTTGAATGTTGGCATTATGGAGTAACTCAAAATGCTTTAAATGATCAGCATCTCGATCCATGAAAATACTATTGTAATGATATTTTGTAGATATGCTTTAGAATGTGGAAATTGGAATGCAAATAATTTATTTTTAAATACTAATGAGTGTACAACTAACACATGTTAACTAAAAAGAGTACTTATTAAGGGATAAAAAAATCAATATTTTTCTTTAAAATATAGGCTTGAATTTTAATGGGCTTTTAAAATTGTTTTTAGATATCCATGGCAGTACAGTGTATTTTGACATATTATACATACATGGAGTATAACTTATTCTAATTAGAATCCCATTCTTGTGGTTGTATATGTTGTACAACTTCACTGGTTGTGCATTCATATATGAGCATAGAAAATTTCAAATGAGAAGTCTATCTGTATTCTTTATAATCTTCTTTAGATGACTTTTTGATACATCTTTATCTATATTAATCTCCTGAATTGTCTTGCTCACTTTATACATTCACCATAATGGTTTTATAATGATATTTTACTTGCTTTTAGTATCCGAAGATGTAATACACCTGAACATGAATACTATTTTATTTGAATTATTCATGAATTTTGATTTTGCTTATCCATCAAGAAACTTAATTTTCTTTTGATGTTGTAACATTACAAATTAGAAATATATTTATGTGATAAATTTATTTTATATTAAATTATGTCATTCTTGGAATTGAAGTATTCTACTCATTTTCCCTAAAATGTTACTAATACATTCTAATGAAACATAATACTTTAAATTGCCTTTGTAAACATTGTTATACACAGGCTTAGGCATTTCTGAATATCTACAACCACCTGTTAAAAACTCTCAGGTTGACATTTATATAAATGTTAATGTATATGTGTAATATCTATTTTTTTTTCTCTAGGAAGCTTGTTTTCACTCTTCTTTTTAAATTTGTTTTAGATATATAATACATTTAAGTTCTTATAGTCATTAATATACAAGGTTCTTGATTTATTTGCAAATTAGCACAAAAATATGGTAAAATAAAAGTGCTGTTTGATTTGAGGCATTACATTGTACTTGTGACCAATTTCTTATTAATGAACTTCCTAAACTTGATCTTAAATAACACTTGAAGTATTTTTCTCATGGGATATATTGACAGTTGAAATACTTATTAAATTATGGATTATTCAAATTTTATATTGAATTTGTTCTCATTAAATATGTTTTGAATAATTGGTCATCTTTTGTATCTGTATCTTATATTATTCAAAGTTTTTAACTGCAGTTCTTTTCACTCATTTAAAATCCAAGAAACAATTTTTATTTAATTTTTTGTTGATTTTTCACAGGGTATTTATCTCATTTACTTAATTTTTTCAGTTGTAGCACTAATGTGATTGACAGCTTATTTCAAAATGTGCCTTTTATGAATCGGATACAAAAATACATCAAAAAAATTGTGCACCATGATCAAGTAGAATTCATCCCTGGGATGCAAGGATGGTTTAATATACAGAAATCAATAAATGTTATTCACCCCATCAATAGACTTAAAGATAAGAACCGTATGATCATCTCGATAGACACAGAAAAAGCATTCGACAAAGTACAGCATCCCTTTATGTTCAAAATATTAGAAAAACTAGGGATAACAGGAACTTACCTCAACATTGTAAAAGCTATCTATGCTAAGCCTCAGGCTAGCATCATTCTGAATGGAGAAAAATTGAAGGCATTCCCTCTAAAATCTGGAACAAGACAGGGATGCCCTCTCTCACCACTTCTATTCAGTATAGTTATCGAAACACTGGCCAGAGCAATTAGACGAAAGAAATTAAAGGCATAAAAATACGAAAAGAAGAACTTAAATTATAACTATTTGCGGACGACATGATTCTATACCTAGAAGACCCAAAAGGTTCTACAAAAAAAACTACTAGAACTAATAAATGAATTCAGCAAAGTGGCAGGATATAAAATCAAAACAAATAAATCAAAGGCATTTCTGTATATCAGCGACAAACTTCTGAAATGGAAATGAGGAAAAACACTCCATTCACAATATCCTCAAAAAAATAAAATACTTGGGAATCAACCTAACAAAAGAAGTGAAAGATTTATACAATGAAAACTACAGAACCCTAAAGAGAGAAGTAGAAGAAGATCTTAGAAGATGGAAAAATATACCCTATTCATGGATAGGCAGAACTAACATCATCAAAATGGCGATATTGCCAAAAGTTCTCTATAGGTTCAATGAAAAGCCAATCAAACTCCCAACAGCATTTCTTGTAGAAACAGATAAAGCAATTATAAAATTCATGTGGAAAAATAAAAGACCCAGAATAGCAAAAGCAATTCTAAGCAGGAAGTGTGAATCAGGCGGTATAGCGATACCGGATTTCAAACTATATTACAGAGCAATAGTAACAAAAACAGCATGGTACTGTAACCAAAACAGGCAGGGGGACCAATGGTACAGAATAGAGGACACAGAGACTAATCCACAAAATTACAACTATCTTATATTTGATAAAGAAGCTAAAAGCATGCAATGGTGGAAGGATAGCATCTTCCACAAATGGTGTTGGGAAAACTGGAAATCCATATGCAACAAAATGAAACTGAATCCCTTTCTCTCGCCATGCACAAAAGTTAACTCAAAATGGATCAAGGAGCTTGATATCAAATCAGAGACTGTGCATCTGATAGAAGAAAAAGTTGGCTCCGATATACATATTGTGGGGTAGGGCTTCAAATTCCTTCAAAGGACACCAACAGCACAAGAGTTAATAACAAGAATCTACAAATGGGACTTACTTAAACTAAAAAGGTTTTTCTCAGCAAGAGAAACAATAAGAGAGGTAAATAGGGAGCCTACATTATGGGAACAAATTTTTACTCCTCACACTTCAGATAGAGCCCTAGTATCCAGAGTATACAAAGAACCCAAAAAATTAAGCAATAAGAAAACAAATAACAAAATCAACATATGGGCCAAGGACCTGAACAGACACTTCTCAGAGGAGGACATACAATCAATCAACAAGTACATGAAAAAATGCTCACCATCTCTAGCAGTCAGAAAATTGCAAATCAAAACCACCCTAAGATACCATCTCACTCCAGTAAGATTGGCAGCCATTCTGAAGTCAAACAACAACAAGTGCTGGCGAGGATGTGGGAAAAAGGGTACTCTTGTACATTGTTGGTGGGACTGAAAATTGGTGCGGCCAATTTGGAAAGCAGTATGGAGATTCCTGGGAAAGCTGGGAATGGAACACCATTTGAAACAGCTATTGCCCTTCTCAGACTATTCCCTGAAGACCTTAAAAGAGCGCACTACAGAGATACTGCCACATCGATGTTCATAGCAGCACAATTCAAAATTGCTAGACTGTGGAACCAACCCAGATGCCCTTCATTAGATGAATGGATAAATAAAAAATGTTGCATTAAACACCATGGAGTATTACGCAGCACCAAAAAATGACAAAATCATAGAATTTGCAGGGAAATGGATGGCACTAGCACAGATTATGCTAAGCGAATCTAGCCAATCCCTAAAAAACAAATGCCAAATGTCTTCTTTGATATAATGAGAGCAACTAAGAACAGAGCAGGGAGGAAGAGCAGGAGGATAAGATTAACATTAAACAGAGACATGAGGTGGTAGGGTAAGGGAGAGAAAAGGGAAATTGCATGGAAATGGAAGGAGACCCTCATTGTTATACAAAATTACAATAAGATGTTGTGAGGGGAATGGGGAAATAAACAAGGAGAGAAATGAATACAGTAGATGGGGTAGAGAGAGAAGATGGGAGGGGAGGGGTGGGGGATAGTTGAGGATAGGAAAGGTAGCAGAATTCAACAGTCACTAATATGGCATTATGTAAAAATGTGGATGTGTAACTGATGTGATTCTGCAATCTGTATTTGGGGTAAAAATGGAAGTTCATAACCCTCTTGAATCTAATGTATGAAATATGATATGTCAAGAGCTCTGTAATGTTTTGAACAACCAATAAAAAATAAATTAAAAATGTGCCTTTTAGGAAAAATAGGAATATGTTAAAACACCAGACACTGTCTTTAAGAATTTCATAGGTTCATAAATGCCCAGGTGTAGCAAAGAAAACAAAAAGCAGAAGTAGAATGAGCATTATCTCAAGGGGTGGTTGATGCTTATTAAATTGGCTGAGAGGCAATTAATTAATAGATGGGGGTTGAGTGTTCAGCCCACCATGCAGCTGACATTTGTTCAGCCTTTTCTGTAACTAACAATTTCCCTTCCTCATATGATGCTGCCTCCTGTGTCTATGACTGCAGTGCTCTCATGACTGGCCTCTTCCTTATGTATTTTTGGCACTGCCACAGATAATCCTGCAGTACTGCTGAGTGCTCAAATGTATTTAGGAACTGCCAATTCCTACTAAATAAAGTTCAACTTACTCTATCTTGGACACAAGATACAATGTAGACTCGGACCTATTTATTATTTATTTTCACCATCCTACAATTTCATTGTATTTAGCAAAACAGAATTTGTTTTCATTATATATGTCTTGAATAATTGATCATCTTTTGTATCTGTATATTAAGGTATAAGTTTATTGCACATCATTGAAAATAAATACGCTCACAGCCTACTTATTTCTGCCCCAAACACTCTTATTGCATATGTACTTCTAAATCTTAGTGGAAATTTTGACTTCTTCAAGATGCCATTCATATTTTGTCTCCTTGATCAACCCAAGGTAATGTAGACTCTGTTGGCTCTAATTCTTGGCTGGCATCTTGCAAATTGTCTTTCACCCATAACTCCATATACTGTGTTTTGTATCTGTTTGCTTCTTTATACTCTACTCTATCAAGTCCTATGAATCAAGAAAAGGACAGTCATTTTCATTTCCTTAAATTTGCATGCAAAGTGTTTATCCACTAAAAACAACAGCATTAAGACATGTAAAAGAGAATGCTAATGGTTGAATAAAATTTAGGTTGAAATTTTATTGCCACCACAGTGCTATTTAAAGGTTGGGCTTAATAGGAGGTGTTTAGTGATGGCATGAAGCCTTATGAATGCATTAATGCCTTTCCCTCAGAGGCTGCCACAAGATATCAGCCCCATTTTTTCTGCACACACCCAACTGCCCTTCTGTTTTCTGCCATGAAGCCCTTACCTGAGATGAACAGATGCTGAAGCCATGCTCTTGATCTTCCAGATCCATGAGCCAAAATAAAGTTCTTTCCCTTATGAATTTCCCAGTCTCAATTATTTTGTTGTCACAGCAGAAAACAAATTAAAATAGAAAACAAGTCAGGGCTATCAATTATAAACTGAGAGAGGTGGGCCATGGCAATTAGCAAACTTCTTGGTTAAGGATAGTTGATGCATAGATTTTTTGGAACGATTTAAGCTTCCGTGAATATGTAAAGTAGGCAGAGGTGATTAATAAAAAGACATCTAGTCACTGATCACCCACTGAGTGCATTATTCTACTAATTGTCACATCATTTGATTAATACATAATTTATAACAACAACAACAAAAATAGTGAAATCAGTGGGAAAATGAGGGGTTTTGAACTCAAAGATAGACAATAGTTCAGCATCCCAAAATTGGACAATGCCTTCTCAAAATCCATAGCAGCTTAAACTCCAGAGCTTTTAACCATCTTTATGAAAATATTGCTTATGGATGTAATATCATATGAGAATCACATATCTGCAATTAACTGAATGGAAATAAGAGAAGAATTAATAAATAAATGAAGGGACATTTAGAAGGGAATGTAAAGTCATGTATCATCAGGATATTAAGAAAAGGAATGAATTCAAAACATGTATACTAGTACATTTCTGATTTGTAGATTTGGGGTAATGTTTCTTTTTTGTGTGTTCTGAAATCACAGTAAGTCTTTATCATGCATGTAATTTGAGTTTTAATAGTTAAAAATTGGCATTTTATATTAGGTTAAGCAGAGTTGAACAACTTCAAGTTATCTAAGGACCAATTGTATTTCAATTTGGAGGAACCCATGCAGCAATAAAAAATAATAAGCAATAACAATGTGGGGAGTTGAGTTTTTGAATCACCAAAATCAACTAGTCACTCACAAAACAAGTATTGTTAAACTGATTTAAAATAATCATGTAGGTCTGTAAGCATTATGAAGTAAGAGTTTATAAAATCCACAAGCTCATGAGTGTCTGAGATCCAGAATCCCTGTCATATTTCTTATATAGTTAACTTTCTGATTATTCATTATTTTATGTGAGAAATGAGAAAATAATAACATCACAAAGGATTATAATTTAATATGTATTTTAAGTAATACTATTTTTTTAACCAGAGATGGAACTCAAGGGCACTTAACCACTGAGCCTCATTACCATCACTTTTTAAGTTTTAAATTTATTTATCTACTTATTTTTATTTCAGGAAAGGTTCTCACTAGGTTGCTTAAGGCCTCACTTAGTTGCTGAGGCTAGCTTTGAATTTGTGATCCTTCTGTCTCATCCTTCTGAGTTGCTGGGATTACGGCAGTGTGCCGTCATGCCTGGCTTAAGTAATGCTGTCTTATTAACACTTTCACATATAAACTATTATTTTAAAGAACTTTTTTTGATATTGTCACAATGAATAGCTATTAAGAAAGCTTACTAAATTATTTCAGTTATTTTTCCTCTAACTGTAAATTTTCAGACACTTTGAAATAGTTCTCATGTGAAAGACTGGTTATTAGGGTAACAGAGTGGTCACAGAGCCCCCCATCCCATGTAGGATTTGGGGGCTGTTGACAGTCACAGAGATTAAAGAAAAGAGCTTCATTTTGAATATTAGCTCTGTCTGTCACTGGATGTATGAGGTACTGTATCTCAATAATAAAAAAAGTAATCAACTCTTCCTCTAAATTACCTTCCCATTAAATTCAAGAAAAAGATTATTTTTGTCCATTTTAGTTCCTATAAGAAAATAACAAATACTGGATGGCTTATAAACAATAGGAATCTATTTCTTTCAATATTGAAAACTGAGAAGTCTAACACTAAGGTATCAGCAGATTTAATATTTTGGGAGAGCCCACTTCTTCATACATAGACATCTTCTCACCTCAACTTCACATAGTGGGAGTGGTGAGAGGTCTCCCTCTCTCTTCACAAAGGCTCTGCCTTTCTGATGTAATCATCCCAAAGGTCTTAGCTCCTATACCATCATTTTGGGGGTTATGAGTTTAACATTTAAATAGAACACAATCACTCAGACCATAGTTATCATGCAAATACAAAACAAATAAGAAGATACTGTTTTGACACACACTGGAAAAATGTTTTATTTAATAAAAGAATGCTATGTCTATAAATAAAACTTTTTCCTTGTACTTAATTGAATTAGAAGAATTTGCTCCATTTCCACTTTTTTCTACTTAACCTAATGGAATTCTACTTACTTACCAAACTAAGATTTCCATACTTCCAAAACTGTAGGTCAAAGTGAATAAAGAGAGGCACTGCTTTTTAATTGATCTATTTTTCATAAGGTAATTCTAGGGCTGGGGTTGTGGCTCAGCATTAGAGCACTCATCTAGCATGTGTGAGGCCCCAGGTGTGATCCTCAGCACCACATAAGAATAAGTAAGTATAGTTAGTGTTCAACTACAACTAAAATAAATATTAAAAAGAAGGTAATTCTGTAATTGACTTTTGGACCATTAGTACATTAGTTATTACCATCCTGGGCACAAAAGAAGAAATTCGTGTGTTGACATAAGATGAATAAAATTTGTTTATATATAGCATTCAAATGTAGAGAGAAAAAATTGAAATAAAATATGTAATTCATTAAAGTTAAACTGAAACAAATACAAATTTATTAAGTTATATCATCAATTTTTTGTTAATAACCACATTTCCTATTAAAGAGATGAATATATGAAGAAGCTTAATACTTGTCCACAGAAATAACATATTTCCAGTGTGTTACAAATTCACAATGTCCCTTAATATTGTATTTGCCTTTTGAAGTATGAAAGAAGATGTGAAAAATCACACATAGGCAGAGAGCTCTCTATAGACAGCCATTTGAAGAGGTGCCTGTGTATCATCCATCTGGCAAGTACATGAACTAACTTACACTACCCAAGAACAAAATAACTAGTTTTAACATTCAATAGAATACATGACATGCATAAAAGATGTGCACAACTGAAACACTTCTGAGAAATAAACAAAACTGACATAATTCAAAAGGTATATTGGATAGAAAATTTTCTCGTTGCAATCCTTCACAAATTAATATTTTTTGGATGGAATATTAGTGGTTTCCAAAGAACTAGCACCTTCCTTTGCTTTGAAGCACATTTACCCTACCTACAGTTGCTGCATGTCTTATGCATATAATTTCTTATCCTGGATGATTAAAATATTGAGCATGCTTCTAAAGAATAAGCTTAGTTTTAAGATTGTAGAAAAACAATGCATAGTCAATTTGTAAGCCAATTTCTTTAATGACAAAAAAGTAGTGCCTAGATATATATTGGAATTTGTAAAAATATTGATGTATTAAGCAACTGAAAAAGGAAAAGAAGCTTATTATGATATTTCTAGAATTGGAAAAAGATGGATAGAATATATGAACTAAAATATATTTATTTATCAAAAGTACATGTACACCAGTTTTGACCAAAGTACATTAAGAAATATAGCCTTTGTCCTCAGAAATTTTAATTTCAAGACACATCTTGAAATGAATCATAGAAGAGTAAAAACTGTTTAGTAAAAAATCATCAACCTCATATTTAGAATGAGAAGTGGTAAATTATTCACTATGTGGGAGTCTTCTACTTGGACTAACTTTGGAAGTAAATTGTTTTATCACAAGTAGATTAATCTGAGGTGAGAAAATGATGTCAATAATAATGTCATAATTAAAGGAAAACCTTTAGGAATATGATGAAGCATAATATACAACATGTGGGGACAAATCATACAATCATAAAAGAACAAAATTATAAGTATGGAAAAAATAAAGATGTTTCTGGGAACCAGTGCTGAAATTAAAAGAGAGCAGTTGCATAATTATATAATTTTGTTCAGAATAGTATGTACTTTGCAAGTGGCCAACTGACTACCAAGGTCTAGATTATCATCTGTTAGCAAGCAAACCTAGTTAAAAAATGAAATGATGTAGTATGAGGAACTCACGGTTATCATTTACCTGTTAGTAGTACTTTGGTTGATAGCACTTGCCATAATGCTAAGTCACAAAATGTTCCCCTTAAAATTTTTCACATATGTACTGTACATTTTGTACTATAATATGAAAATTACCTCTGTAAAGATAAGGAATCTCTTCACCAACTCCTTGTATTATGGAAAGGGATTAAGACTTAGGAAATTTTTGACATAATCTCAGAAAGAAGGTGATGAATACTGTCCCCTCATAAGAAACTTAATCATAGAGCAAAAATGGGGCAGAACAACTTGTGTACAAGCAGGAGTAAACTCACAGAGACAAATGGATCACATAGATTATAAAATACTGAGAGGCAAATTCTCAAATGTGTCTTTGAAAAAAGGTCATAAATTAAAAGTATTTTAGGTTTATAAGGCATATTTATAGATTTGGGGAGGCAATATATGAGTCCTAATGTTCAGGAAGTTTAACACCAATAGGGATATGGTTCACATCTCTTCCTTGGAACAGAGATAATTAACCTCCTATCAGTGAATAATTGATTTCTTAGGATTCTAGTATTGCTCTTTTCATTTTAATTGTCGGTAACATTTTAAAAATTTCTTGGAAATAGAAAAATAAAAGATGTTTAATAAAGTAATGTAGGATATAAGTAAATATCACGAAGTGGTCCAAGGAATTGCATGAAATGAGAGACATGGACAGCAAGAAGGTGATTTTAAAAAGCACTCATACAGAAAAACAGGAACTGTAATTTGGACAAAGTTTTGTTTTATATGTCGTGAAAATTTTTGATTATACCCAGTAACACTAAGAAAAGAAATAAAAACAAGAATTTCTACAGGACGCATTGATGAAGCACAGTGTAGGGTACACAGAGTAGAATCTTTTATGCTGTCTGCCATGTAGCTTCAGTGAAAATTAAGCCATGAATGAGATTTTAAAAGGGAACCCTAAGTGACAGGAGGTTGGCAATCTGTTCCATAACCATCAGAGGGAATCATCAGAGAGTCTTTCTAAATTTCTTTCAAGAGTAGGCAATTTTTAATTTTCTAACATATAATTAATATTAGTGACAAGAAAATATCTGGGAAAATTAACATAAATTAATCCTGCACTACGGAATTTTGGATACAAAATAATAACTATGGTGTACCTCCATGGGGTGACTAGTCGATGCATAGCTTTTTTTTATAACACTTGCCAGATGTTTTAGATTAGTATGGAATGTTTTCCTTTAACTTAGTGACTTTTTTTTGGGGGGGGGGCATGATTTTATGATCTATTCTCTGTCCTCTCTTCTTCAGGGACTCTAAATACAAAAATCTTAAACTGCTTGATATTATTTTATAGTGTACTTAGTATCCATTTGTTTTAAAAACTTTGTATATTGAAATATTGTTATTATATCTATTAACATGCTTCCAAATAGTATATAAAATTTCTATACACATTTTATCTAGCTTCTTTTTGTGGCTTTGGGGATTAAACCCAGGGCTTTGTGCATGCCAGGGAAGCACTCTACCAACTGAGCTATATCCCCAGCCCTCCAGCTTTTCTAAATGGCATTAATTGGAACACTATAATTCAATTGTCAAAACCAGGTAATTGCAGTTATTATAGTAATGTCAATAAAATACAAACATTATTACAATTCACCAAATATTTTCCCTTAATGTCATTTCTTTATTTAGGAGAAATGGAATTCCATTTCTGTGCATCCTCTGTTTCCTCTTTACCCTGCTTTCTCTATACACAGATATATACACACAGACAGAACAATGAGAAGTAAAAAAGTTTTGGGTATTTATTTTATTCTATGGGATAATTCAATATTGTTTTCGTTTTTTATCTCAAACTGCCCCAAATTCTACTGAGTGTTAGAGTCTGTAAACAAGTCTGGATGGCGCCTGGCAAAATGCCAGAGGGAGTGGTTTGTAAAGTAACAAAAGCAAGCCATTAAGTGTGGAGATTCCTGATTGGTTGACTGCTGTATCTAGTTTATGCTAATTAAGATAAGCTGTGCAAAATGTATAAATACCTCTGTTATCCTACAATAAACGGCTCCTATTCCTGCTGCATCAATCTACACAAGTCATTCGTCACCCCCTGATATTCTGCTGCAGCCGGGCTGTGGCAGATGGTGGCCCATTACGGGGAGCCCCAGGACACTCGGGGGTAAGTGACAAAAAAAGCTGCCCGTCCATAGATAGGACGGGAGCAATCTGCTCGTCCCTAGGCAGATAGGGCAAGAGGAAAAATGGCCATTTCGAGAAAAGGGAGAAGATTGATGCAGTATGTTTGTGTCTTGTTTTGTCTCGAAATGTTGTATTGTCTTTGTGATGAAAATATGGAAGGGGTGAGAAGTAAATTGATAAGGGAAAAAGGCACCCCAGTGGAACCAAGAATAATTAGGGCATGTGTTGATAAAAGGCCAGAAACTCTAGTCAGAAAGAAAAAGAAAGTTCAGAAGAAGAAAGATTATCAGGAAAAAAGTTGCATCAAAAGGCTATTACTGAATACTTTCCGTTACAGGAGGGTGCGTGAATCGACAAGGCGGCTGCCACCTGCCCAAGCCAATCATGGCGCAGCAAGAATTTTCCAAGCAGCAATTGCGGGCTCTTCCCTGCCACCCTGCCCCCCTGCCCGGGGAGCGATCGCCACTGTGAGCCCAAATCTAGACCTGACCTGGAGGCACAGTCTCGCAGGCTCTTGTTCCCTGTGCCCGGAAGCAGTTTGAATTTGGGACTCTCCCCAAGGCCATCTGGGGCTGCCCGGGATGCTACAGCTGGCAGAAGATGCTACTGGCGTCCCTGAAGTTTGATCATTTCCAAGGCCAGTAACTACAATGGGTCTCCCACACCTGGAGGCTGATGAGTAATGAGTACTATTAAGGCTTATTTCAAATGTAAAAAACCTTGAAATAATGTACTAAATTGTTCAGAAGGTTGTTTTCTTAGTGAAATGCTACAGGATTTTATTTAGCCATCTGGAGTTCCTGCCTTCGTCCCAGTGCCGGTGAAAACAAAGGTGAAAGAATTTACAGTGTTGCTGAGAACCAGAAGAGACTTCGAGACTTCGGAGCTGTTGCTGTTTCTGCTGCTACAACTTAAGCTAGCTGCCTGCAGAACTTACCTGGACTGTGATTTACCTGGACTGTGAGTTAATCTATTGAGACACTGCTTTATCTGGACTGAGACAACAAACTGTAATCTACAACAAATTGTAACTCAGTATCTATGCTAAGGGTGTCATTGCTGATATAATTTTTCCAAGGGCTTCTTGCATGGAGCCATCAACTGAGTACTTGATTATTATTCTTAATCATAAAATATTCTGGGCTCACATGTATTTTCTCTGTCCTAGCCCTATTATCAAACTCTTACTTAAGGAGCCACTATTTCTCAGAAGCTACTGTATGCTCAACCCCCTGGAATGTCACTGTGAATACACTGCCAAACATTTGTCTTAGAACTGTGAAAACTTAGTTGTTGTTCTTCTCCATTTTCATGAAGCTATTTCTTTTCTGTTACCTGGACATTTTAGCAACCTCAAATTCTATGTTTTTTAAAATAAGAGACAATTATGCTTCACTTGGGCTTAAAAGCAAAGTTCTGAATTTTACAAATTACCCTGACAGAAGATCTCAGAGAAAAGGACAAACTTCTGTGTTCTCTTTCTTAAGGATCACATTCTCAGAGTACCATTTTCCAGTGCTTAACAAAAGTTCCTCAACATATATTTTGTCCATTTTCATAGATTTTTGGATCAAGAGGGTCAGTATGGTAGAAGTTAGTCTATTGTGAACAAAAGGATCAGGTTTACACTTTGTCTAAGGCCAATAAGTATCTTTGTAACCTAAAATGGTCACTTGCAATTTTTCAAAATTGAAGCTTAAATTTGAGAAAAATATTTTGATAGCAAAATTAAAGTAACAGTTTCCAGTTAAAATGATTATTAAAAATGACTGTTCTTCCAATATACTATAATTAAACTCCAAAGATCTCTTCTCAAAAACCAAGATGTATCATGTCACTCAGAGACTGCAATATTTCTTACAAATATTGAAGACATTTTTTAAATATTTATTTTTAGTTATAGTTGGACACAATACCTTTATTTTACTCATTTATTTTTATGTGGTGCTGAGGATCGAACCCAGGTCTCATACAAGCAAGGCGATCATGCTACCTCTGAGACACAACCCCAGCCCCCTGAAGAAATTTTATTAGAGTCCAATAGTATACTAAGCCACAGAAAAATGTTTCTGAAACCTTTTATGGAAGGAAAAAAAAAACTATCAGCTCCATAAGTACAACTTTCCAGCCAGCTGCTCAAGGAAAGCAAAAGTGTTTCTAGTTTTGAAAAGATAGTGTTTATCTTCCCTTCTCAAAAAAGTATACTGTAATAAGAGCACTCTTAAAAGTACTTTATGGAAAACAAAATAACTTAGTATTTAAGAGTATTTTAGAGCTGGGTGAGGTTCCATATGCCTGTAGTCCCAGCAGTTCAGGAGGCTGAGGCAAAAGATGGTAATAAAGAACTCAGTAAAACCCTGTCTCTAAATAAATACAAAATATGGCTGGGGATGTGGCTCAGTGGTTGAGTGTCCCTCAATTTCTGATACATCCTCCAAAAAATAATAATAACTTGGAACAGGATAAAGTATAAGCAACCAATATAATACTTGCACAAAAGTGTTATTGTTAGAATTTACTCCTGTACAAATTGAGAGGATCTAAGCTCAGAGATGGGTAAAGAAACAGTGCATGGTGCATGGTGCATGGTGAGAGATTGGGTTTTAATTTCATTTTGTTGCACATGGATTTTCGGTTTTTCCAGCACCATTTGTTGAATTGAGAAGATCAAAGCTCAGAGATGGGTAAAGAAACAGTGGACTATGAACCACTTAACAGGAAAATATAAAATTCATGAGTTGCCAATATTATTATTATTATGCCCACTAACAGATATGTCTGTCCATGAATAATAATATTTGTCAACTAAGGTATGAGTTTTTCAAAACAAAGTGGATATTTATCTTCAGAGACTGTTCTGTCTTTTTATTAAAGTGAAGCATGAAATGAATAAAAGCTCAATTATTTATCTGGTCATTAAAAGTAAAAATTTAGAATATGGGGATAATTCTATATGGATATAAAGAACATTAAAGTATCCTATTAGAAAATAAGTTTCAACTATTTTAAAAAAATATCTACTTATAAATATTAACCTCAAAAAATGATACTCCTTTATGTGCTAATAATGAAATTCTGTAATTCTTTAAATTTATTTTTTACTAATAAAGACAAAATACATAGATATTAATTTATATATATTAATGGTGTACTGTATGATGTTTCAATAATTGAAAACATTTTGCAATTTTTGCATGAGACTAAACATACTCCTTTCCTCAAATAGTTAAGAATGACTTTATTTATTTATTTATTTATTTATTTATTTATTTATTTATTTATTTATTTAATTTATATATGACAGCAAATGCATTATAATTCTTATTACAGATATAGAACACAATCTTTCATATCTCTTGTTGTATACAAGGTATATTCACATCAATGTGTTTGTTGATACATGTAATTTGGATAATAATGGCTATCCCATTCCACCATTATTTCTAACCCTGTGCCACCCCCTTCCCCTCCAAATGCTCTGCCCTATCTAGGCTTCATCTATTCCTCCCATGCTCCCTCTCCTTATCCCACTATGAATCAGCCTCCTTATAGCTTAGAAAACATTTGGCATTTGCTTTGGGGGGATTGGCTAACTTCACTTGGCATTATCTTCCCCAATGCCATCCATTTACCTGCAGATGCCATGATTGTCTTCTCTTGTATTGCTGAGTAATATTCCATTGTGTATATATGCCACATTTTTCATCTATTGAAGGGCATCTAGGTTGGTTCCATAATTTAGTAATTGTGAATTTTGCTGCAATAAACATTGATGTGGCTGTAGTTTGCTTTTTTTTAAGTTCTATTGGTATAGACCAAGGAGAGAGTTTGCTGAGTCAAATGGTCATTCCATTCCCAATTTTCCAAGAAATCTCCATACTGCTTTCCATATTGGCTGCACCAATTGGCAGTCCCACCAGCAGTGTATGAGTGTACCTTTTCCCCTACATCCTCGCGAATCTTATATAGAAGACTTATATATCTTCTATATAAATCTGTATAGTGCTTTTGTTAGTATGGTCATTTTGATAATTTATTATTGTTTGTATGCTTAATAGCTGCCATTCTGACTGGAGTGAGTTGAAATCCTACAGTGGTTTTGATTTGCATTTCTCTAATTGGTAGTGATGATGAACATTTTTCAATGTATTTGTTGATTGATTGTGTATTATCTTCTGAGAAGTGTCTTTTCAGGTCCTTGGTTCATTTATTGATTGGGTTATTGGGTTTTTTGTTGTTTAGATTTTTGAGTTCTTTATATACCCCAGAGATTGATGCTCCATCTGATGTGTGGGGCATAAATATTTGCTCCCAAGATGTAGGCTCTCTATTTACTTCCCAGATTGTTTCTTTTGCTGAGAAGAAAAAGAAGTTTGATTCCTTACCATTTATTGATTCTTGGTTTTAATTCTTACATTATAGGAGTCTTATTAAGGAAGTTGGGGCCTAATTCCTCATGATGGAAATTAAGGCCTACTTTTTCTTCTGTTAGTCATAGGGTCTCTGGTTTATTAGTTAATTTATTTATTTTATTTATTTATTTTTTTATTAGTTGTTCAAAACATTACAAAGCTCATGATATATCATCTTTCATACATTTGACTCAATTGGGTTATGAACTCCCATTTTTACCCCAAATACATATTGCAGAATCACATCGGTTACACACTTACCTTTTTACATAATGGCATATTGGTGACTGTTGTATTCTGCTCCCTTTCTTATCCCCTACTATCCCCCCTCCCCTCCCCTCTCATCTTCCCTCTCTACCTCTTGTGCTGTTGTTCAATTCTCTTCCTTGTTTCCCCCCCTTTCCCCTCAAAACCTCTTCTATGTATTTTGTGTAACATTGAGGGTCTCCTACCATTTCCATATGTTTTCCCTTCTCTCTCCCTTTCTCTCCCCTCAATCATCTTTGTTTAATGTTAATCTTTTACTCATGCTCTTCCTCCCTGTTATGTTCTTAGTTGCTCTCGTTAAATTAAAGAAGACATTTGGCATTTGTTTTTTAAGAATTGGCTAGCATCGCTTAGAATAATCTGCTCTAATTCTCTGGTTTTATTCCTAGATCCTTGATCCATTTTCATTTGAGTTTGTGCATGATGAGAGATAGGGTTTTAATTTCATTTTTTTTCATATGGATTTTCAGTTTTCCCAGCACCATTTGATGAAGAGGCTACCTATTCTCCCTTATATGTTTTTCACAACTTTGTCTAAGATGCTTGTAGTTTTGTGGATTAGTCTCTGTGTCACCTATTCTGTACCATTGGTCTACCAGTCTGTTTTGGTGCCAATTTTTCGTTACTATTGCTCTGTTGAATAGTTCTGGTTTAGTGATGCCACCTGCTTCACTCTTCCTACTAAGGGTTGTTTTAGCTATTCTGGGTCTCTTATTTTTCAAGATGAATTTTCATGATTGCTTTTTCTATTTCTGTGAGGAATGTCATTGGGATTTTGATCAAATTGCATTAAATCTGTATAGTGCTTTTTGCAGTAAGGTCATTTTGATAATATTATTCATCCTATCTAAGAGAAAGGTAGATCTTTCCATCTTCTAAGTTCTTCTTTGTTTTCTTTCTTTGGTTTTCATTGTACAGATTTTTTATGTCTTTCTTTAAGTTAATTCCCACATATTTTATTTTCTTTTAGACTATTGTAAATTGTGTAGTTTTCCTCATTTCCCCTTCAGAGAATTTGTCACTGTTATACAGAAATTTCTTTGATTTATGGGTGTTGATTTTATAACGTGCTACTTTGCTGAATTCATTTACTAGTTGTACAAGTTCTCTGGTGGAGCTCTTTGGGTCTTCTAGGTATAGAATTATATCATCAGCAAATAGTGCTAATTTAAGTTCTTCTTTTCCTATATGTATCTCTTTAATTTCTTTAATCTGTCTAATTGCTATCACCAGTGTCCCAAGAACTATGTTAAATAGAAGTCACAACCTCCTGGCTTTGAGGGTCTAGGTTGAAAATCTGCTGAGATATGAAATGGTCTCCCCTGAAATGTTATCTGATTCCTCTCTCTTGCAGCTTTTAAGATTTTATCCTTATTCTGTAGGCTAAGCATTTTCATTATAATGTGCCTTGGTATAGATCTGTTTTAATTTTGTACATTTGTACATTTGGTGTCCTATAAGCCCCTTGCATTAGGTTTTGCAATTTCTTCTTCATGCTGGGGAAATTTTCTGATGTTATCTCATTGAAGAGATTGTGCATTCCTTTGGATTGAAACTCTGTGCCTTTCTCTATCCCAACAACATTAGATTTGGTCTTTTGATGCTGTCCCATAATTTTTGGATGTTCTGTTTATAGTTTCTAACTTTCTCCACTGTGTGATCAACTTTATTTTCCAGGTTGTATACTTTGTATTCATTATCTGACATTCTTTCTTCCAAGTGATCTACTCTGTTGGTTATGCTTTCTATTGAGTTTTTATTTATTGATTTTGCATTACAATTCTTAATACACCATTATACAATAATTTACCATATCTCTGATTCTATATAAGGTGACACCAAATTCACGTCTTAATACATGTATTTTGTATAATGTTGAGGGTCTTCTTTCACCCTCCATGCTATTCCCTGTCTCCCTCTCTTTCCCTTCCACCCCTATTCCCTTTCTAGAGGTAATCTTCCTACCTTGCTCTCCCTCCCAACCCCATTTTGAGTCACCTCCCTTATATTAGAGAAGACATTTGGCATTTGTTTTTTTTGGGGGGATTGGTGTCTAACCAATTGGTGCTATGAAGCAAGGTCTGCTGCACTAGGCTTGGAGGCCCAAGTCAAGATGGTCACTTACCCGTGTGACTCTAGCTAGGACAGGCCAGACCCCAGGATAGGACCCTGTCCTCTCCCCAATTCGTGATTCTCAGTCCCAAGGTGACTTAGCTTAAACTGCTCTAATGCCATCCATTTCCCTGCAAATGCCATGATCTTATTCTTTTTTATTGCTGAGTAGTATTCAATTGTGTATAAATGCCACATTTTTTTATTTGTTCATCCACTGAAGGACTTCTAGGTTGGCTCCAAAGTTTATCTGTTATGAATTATGCTGCTATAAACATTGGTGTGGCTGTGTCCCTGTAATATGCTGTTTTTAGGTCCTTTGGGTATAGTATGAGAAGAGAAATAGCTGGGTCAATTGGTGGTTCCATTCCCATTTTTTCAAGGATTCTCCATATTGCTTTCCAAATTTGCTGCACCAATTTGTAGTCCCACCAGCAGGGTATGAGTATTCCTTTTTCTCCGCATCCTCGACAGCACTTGCTGTTGTTTGTCTTTATAATGGCTGCCACTCTTACTGGAGTCAGATGGTAGTTTTAATTTCTATTTTCTGATTGCTAGAGATGATGAGAATTTTTATATATATATTTGTTAATTGAATGTAAATCCTCTTCTGAGAAGTTTCTGTTCATTTTTTTGGCCCATATATTGATCGGATTATTTGGATTTTTTTGTTGTTGTTGCTTATCTTGTTCAGCTCTTTATATACCATAGAGATTAAAGCTCTATCTGATGTGTGCTCCCTATTTTTTTGCTCCCAGGATGTACGCTCCCTATTCACCTCACATTATTTCTTTTCCTGAGAAAAAACTTTTTAGTTTGAAATCATCCCATGTGTTGATTCTTGGTTTTAATTCTTGTGCTATAGGCATCTTATTAAGAAAGTTGGGGCCTAGACCAATGTGATAAAGATTAGGGCCTACTTTTTCTTCTATTAGATGCAGAACCTTTGGTTTAATCTGAAGATCCTTGATCCATTTTGAGTTAACTTTTGTGCATGGTGAGAGGTAGCGATTCAATTTCATTTTGTTGCATATGGATTTCCAGTTTCCCCAGCATCATTTGTTGAAGATGCTATCTTTTCTTTAGTACATGATTTTGGCACCTTTGTCTAATATAAGGTAGTTGTAATTTTGTGGGTTAGTCTCTGTGTCCTCTATTCTGTACTATTGGTCTTCTAGCCTGTTTTGGTACCAGTACCTTGCTGTTTAGTTTATTATTGGTCTGTAGTATAGTTTAATGTCTGCTGCTTTATCAATACCACCTGTTTCACTCTTCCTGCTTAGAATAGCTTTATCTATTATGGGTCTCTTATTTTTCAAGATGAATTTCATTACTGCTTTTTCTATTTCTATGAGGAATACCTTTGGGATTTTGATCAGAATTGCATTGAACCTGAATAGTGATTTTGGTAGAATGTTCACTTTAATAATATTAATTCTGCCTATCCAAGAGCAAGGTGGATCTTTTCATCTTCTAAGGTACTCTTCTATTTCTCTCTTTAGGGTTCTATAGTTTTTATTGTAAAATCTTTCACCTCTTTTGTTAGGTTGATTCCCAAGTATTTTTTTTTGAGGGTATTGTTAATGGGGTAGTTTTCTTCATTTCCTTTTCAGAGGATTCTCATTGATATACAGAAATGTTTTTGATTTAGCCTGTTGATTTTATATCCTGCCACTTTGCTGAATTCATTTAGGAGTTCTAGAAGTTTCTTGGTAGAGTTTTTTGGGTCTTCTAGATATAAAATCATATCAGTAGCAAATAGTGCTAGTTTAAGTTCTTCTTTTCCTATAGTAATTTCTTTAATTTTTTTCATCTGTCTAATTGCTCTGGCCAGTGTTTCAAGAACTATTTTTGAACAGAAGTGGTGACAGAGTGCATCCCTGTATTGTTTCATATTTTAGAGAGAATGACTTCAGTTTTCCTCCATTTAGAATGATGCTGACTTCAGGTTTAACATAGATAGCTTTTACAATGCTAAGGTGAGTTTCTGTCATCTCTAGTTTTTCTAATGTTTTGAGTACAAGGGGGTGCTGTATTTTGTCAAATGCTTTTCTGAATCTATTGAAATGATATATGGTCCTGATCTTAAAGACTATTGATGTGATGAATTACATTTATTGATTTCTGTATGTTGAATCAACCTTGCATCCCAGGGATTAATCCCACTTGATCATTGTGCATGATCTTTTTGATATGTTTTTCTATGTAATTTGCCAGAATTTCATTGAGGATTTGCGCATCTATATTCATGAGAGATATTCGTCTGAATTTTTTTTTCTTTGAGGTGTTTTTGTCTGGTTTTGGAATCAGGGTGATATTGGCATCAGAGAATGAATTTGGAAGTACTCCCTCTTCTTATATTTCCTGAAAGAGATTGTAGAGTATTGGAATTAGTTATTCTTTAAAGGTCATGTAAAACTTGGCTGTATATTCATCTGGACCAGAGATTTTCTTGGTTGATAATATTTTGATGGCTTCTTCTATTTTCTTGCTTGATATTGTTATGTTTAAGTTGTGTATATCTCCCTGCCTCAATTTGGGTAGATCATATCACTTAAGGAATTTATTGATGCCTTCACGATCTTCTATTTTATTAGAATATTAGTTTTCAAAAAAATTTCTAATTATCTTGTGTATTTCTGTAGTGTATGTGTGACATTGCCTTTTTCATCCAGTATGCTAGAAATTTAGGTTCTCTCTCTCTCTTCTATTCATTAGCATGGCTAAGGCTCTGTCAATCTTATTTGTTTTTTCAAAGAACCAACTTTTAGTTTTGTCAATTTTTTCAATTGTTTCTTTTGTTTCTATTTTATTGATTTTAGCTCTGATTTTAATTATTTATTGCCTTCTACTGCATTTGCTGCTGATTTTTTCTTCCTTTTTTAGGGCTTTGAGATGTAGTATGAGTTCATTTATTTGTTGGATATTTCTTCTTTTAAGGAATAAACTTCATGCAATAAATTTTCCTCTTAGTATTGCTTTCATAGTGTCACAGAGATTTTGATATGTTGCATCAGAATTTTCATTTACCTCAAAGAATTTTCTAATTTCCTCCTTGATGTATTCTGTAACCCATTGTTCATTCGGTAGCATATTGTTCATTCTCCATGTGATACAGGAATTTGCTTCCTTATTTTATCATTGATTTCCAATTTCATTCCATTATGATCAAATAAAATGCATTGTAATATCTGTAGTATTTGCTAAGAGTTTCCCTGTGACATAATATATGGTCTATTTTTGAGAAGGATCCATATACTACTGAGAAAAAAAATTGTATCCACTTGATGTTGATATATATACTATATATGTCAATTAAGTCTAGGTTATTAATTGTGTTATTGAGTTCTATAATTTCTTTATTCAACGTTTGTTTGGAAGATCTGTCCAGTGATGAGAGAGGTATGTTAAAATCACCCATGATTATTGTTTTGTGGTCTATTTGACTCTTGAACTTGAGAAGGGTTTGTCTTGTTGGTGTATGGTTCCTTTGAGGAGCATGTAGTGTCCTTCTTTATCCCTTTTGATTAACTTTGGCTTTAAGTCTATTTTATTTGATATGAGTATGGACACCCCTGCTTGCTTCTGAGGTCCGTATGACTGGTATGATTTTTCCCAACCTTTCACCTTGAGTCTGTGCATGTCTTTTTCTATCAGATGAATCTCCTATAGACAGCATATTGTTGGATATTTTTTAAAAAATCCACTCTACTAGCCTATGTCTCTTGATTGGTGAGTTTAAGCCATTAATATTTAGGGTTACTATTGAGATATGGTTTGCATTTCCAGCCATATTTATTTATATTTTTTATTTAACATGATTTGTTTTTCCTCTTTAATTAGTTTTTCCTTTACTGTTCTACCTCCCACTGTTGGTTTTCACTGTTATTTTTCATTCCTCTTCATGTAATGTTTTCCCAAAGATGTTTTTGAAGCACCGGTTTTATAGTTGAAAAGTCTTTTAACTTTTGTTTATCATAGAAGGTTTTTATTTCATCTTTAAACCTGAAGCTAAATTTTGCAGGATACAAGATTCTTGCTTGGAATCCATTATCTTTCAGTGTTTTAAATATGTTGTTCCAGGATCTTTTAGCTTTCAGAGTTTGTGTTGAAAGATCAGACATTAAACTAATTGGATTACTGATGCAGTCTGGCTTGGCACAATTCACAAGCCTCTTGTCAAGCAGAAACAAACTTTATTCTTAGAACACACACACCGCACCACATGATCTCTTCAGGAATCCCCTCAGAGCCCAACTGCCACCACCAGCTTCCCAGGAGCCTCTCAACCCCCGACTCCTCCTGCCCTTGAGGCTGATTGGCTGGGTGGCGTGGGCAGAGCCAAAAGAGTCCCCCAATGAGAAGCTATGTGTCCGAAAGGGTGGGGAAACATCCCATTGAGCATCACTGCAGAGGAGCCAATCAGCTTGCAGCTGGAAGTTTGCTGGGGCCACGGTGAGCCAATCAGCTGGAAGTTTGCTGGGGCCCCTTCAGCTGTGGCTCTCAACATCTCCCCTCTCTGTTTAAACAACAAGCATGTGGCTTAGGGACCGTGCCTTCCTTAGGTTGTCCAATACTACATATCTTCCTCACCCGTCATTGGATTAGCTTACCTCAAGGCGTCAGCCTCCTGCCTTAGGTTGGTACCACTGCAATTAAAACTTACCCATCAATGACTACCAGTCCAGCATATAGGCAGACCTGCAGATAGGCCTTTGAAACAGCGGTGAGGGGGGTGAGGTTCTTTACTTCACCCCTTTGGCCCCCAAATTTTAGCTGAACGACCATCACAAGCAGAAGAGAGGAGGATACACCAAGCCAATTGACAGCCCCTTTTGGAAAAATTGTACCAACGATGACACCATCAGCAAAAATACCCCAACAGTACCACAAGTCACTGCACACACAGATAGTTCACAGTGTATACAATTGATACGTATTCCAGGCAAGTTCTGCAAGTAGTTCAGTGATAGCTATTGCAGAAGCTGTAGATTGGTTGTATCTTTGTCTTCATGGGCACTGGGATAAAGATAGGAATTCTGGCAATAATGGCTAAAGAAAAAATTATGTAACATTCCAGCAGGCACTAAAAAAAAGCAATTTTCTGAACAATTTACATTATCCTGAACAGAATTATTAAATATAATGAAAAGGAAAGGTGAAAGTAAACAAACAGATCTGTTAACCTCCTTTTTGTTCACATATTAAAACAATCCTCAACAGATATTTACCCAATTTAAATTAAACCATTTAAATCACGTGTATAAGAAAAAAAAATTGGATCCATTTTTTCATTAGCGTTCATCATATATGATATATGGACATACGTACATACAAATATACAACACAAAACACAAGTGTGCACACATAATATAATACATACAACACATAACATAATAGTAAAGGCCTTATACCTTTTTACAGGTGAAATATCCATTGCAATGTTTAAAAACTCTATAGTCAAAAAATAGAACTGATCAACAAAAAATTAACCTAGATCTGTATGAGCTCAAAAACAAAATAGAACTTCATGATGTGGGAAAGGGCAATAACAAAATATATATTGAAAAAAGCATCCTGGTTCTGTTGCAGATGTAAGGATAGCCAAACTGGAGTTCTGGATATCAGCTGCTATGAATTTGAGCCAAATCATCTTCTTTTTGGTCTGTAGAAATCACTTTAGTTAATCTCTCTGGAATCCAAATGGGCTGCTGTTCTCCCTGTAGAAACACACAAACAGACCCCCAACTCCAGACAATTACTGGGTCAGAATCTTTCCATTGTCCTGTTAGAATATGCTTCCAAACTATCTTGGGCTTATGAACATTTCTTGGACACATATACCTTTCTGCAGCACTAAGCCCTGATGAATCCAAATTTTAAAAGTTAGAGTAAAAAGGGTTATTTAAAGTTTATCTTTGGGGAATATATACCCCTTCCCAATTCCTTCTTTTTGCTTTAATAAGTACATTTTAATTGTTTGATGAGCTTTTTCAACTATGTCTTGTCCCTGTGAATTGTATGGGATTCCTGTTATATGAGTAATGACAATAGATGAGCAAAATTTTTTAAAAGAGGTTGAAGTATAACCAGTGGGCTAAATCATTGCACAAACTAAGGGCTCCAGGCAATCCTGTATGTGCCCTGATATGTCCTATAAATAATGGATCTTTTCTGTAACAGATTAGACATTGAATAGTGGAAAACAAAGAGAAAACAGTAGAGGAAGGGGAAATCCTGCCAGCATCTTCAAGGGATACTATAGCATTAACTATATACTGACTATCAGAAAATAAGATAATACAGAATCTTTAAACATCAATAAAGCTTGTAATACTGCATTAAGCTTTACCTTTTGAGCTGATTGTTTAGGTACTAAAAATGTAAAAGTTTGATCAGGTGTAACTACTGCTGCTGTACCATTATTAGACCCATCAGTGAATATATTTGGAGCATTTATGATAGGTGTTTTTCTTGTCATTTTTGAAAAAATTACAGGATGTGATGACCAAAAAGACAATAAAGGGTTAGATGGTAAGTGATTATCAAATGAAACATTAGATTTGCACATGATTATTGCCCAAGTATTTAACTCATTAGCTAACTCATCAATTTGATCCATAATATATGGAGTAATAATATTATTAGGAGATATTCCAAATTCTCCCTTTGCTGCTTTTATTCCTTTCAGTATTAATTGTCCTACAGCCTCAGGATACCTAGTAAGAATAATGTTAGGAGAATAAGATAAATGTATCCATAATAATGGACCTGTAGGAAAATTTTTTGTTGGTAGTACAATAAGTAACACAAGTAAACTTATATCAATTCTATCCAAATGCCTATTTTCCATATATGTTTCAATGAATTTAAATGCCTTTTTTGCTTCAGGTGTTAACATGCGGGGTGAATTTGGATCTGATGGACCGTTTAGGATATCATATAAAGATCCCAACTCTCCTGTTGGTATGCCTATATAAGGCCTTATCCAATTTATGTCTCCCAATAACTTTTGAAAGTCATTAAGTGATTTGAGTTGATCTACTCGTATTTGAATTATTGGTGGATGGACCATGGTTGAGGATAATAGAACTCCTAAATAATTAATTGGAAAATTTAATTGTACTTTATCTATTGCTATCTCTAGATTATATTTTTTTAATAAGTTTGTAAGTGTGGCATAACATTCTAGCAATGTGTTTTTATCTTTGTGTGCTAATAATACATCGTCCATATAGTGAAATATTTGTGTAGTTCAGGATTTTGATTTCTAAGTGGCTGGATTGCTTTGTTAACATAAATTTGACACATAGTTGGGCTGTTAGCCATCCCTTGAAGGAGTACTTTCCATTTATATCTCTGATCAGGACCCTCATGATTCAGTGTAGGGATACTAAATGCAAAATTTGGACTATCCTCAGGATGAATAGAAATTGAAAAAAAAAATCTTTAATATCTATAACTAAAACTTACCAAGTTTTTGGCAAAACAAACAATTGAGGAATCCCCAATTGAGAAGATCCCATAATAACCATCTCATTATTAATGGCTCTTAAATCTTGCAATAATCATCATTTAACAGATTTCTTTTTGATGACAAAAAATGGGAGTATTATGGGAAGATACAGAAGTTGTATATGTCCTTCCGCTAATTGTTGTTTGATCAGGTCATGGGCTGCTTGTATCTTTTCTTTAGTCAGGGGCCACTGAGGAACCCATACTGGTCTTTCTGATTTCCAAGTAATTTTTATTGTCTCAGTGCCCCCTCATGAAAATGCAAACCATGTCTGTCTTTTCCTTGATCTATTTGTATTGGTGCTGCTATACCTTGTTCTTGTTCTCCTAATCCTTTTCCTTTCCTAAAACCTTGTCTAGCCATAATTGTAGACACATTTGAATTGATGTTATTTGTTAATGTTAGTCCTAATTGATCTTGCACATCTTATCCCCATAAATTTATGGGAAGATTATCCAATACATATGGCTGTATAGTTCCTTCACATCCTTCAGGATCCTTTCAATCTAATACCATTGCACTTTTATGGGGATTAGTCACCACTCGTAGGCCTGGAAGCGTTTGAGTGGCTTGTTGTAACGGCCAATGTTTTGGCCATTCTTGGCGAGAGATGATGCTAAGCTCTGCACCTGTATTCAGTAGCCCATTAAATTCATGTCCTCGAATATTTAGTTTTAGCATGGGGAGAGAATCTAAATTTAAAGAAAGCATAGCCCAATCTACACCTGTGGAGCCTAGTCCCCTGGAACCTCTTTCTACATTATGACTGAAAATTTTATCATGTAGATTGGTTATTATTAATAACTCTGTATTCTATCTCTTGGTGAAATTACTGATATACCCTTTTGAGAACTGGCTATAATTTTTATTTTACCTTCATAATTGGGATCAATTACCCCAGGACTTATCATAAGTCCTTTTAGAGCAGAAGAACTGCGTCCCAATAATAAGCCTACTGTTCCTTTGGGAAGAGGTCCTTTTACCCCTGTGGGAATGACTTGAACTCCCATCTCTGTAGTTAGTACTGTTCCAGCAGAAGCACACATCAAATCCTGCACTTCCTCTGGTTAGTTTAGTGAGGGATATAATGGATAATGTGTCCTGGGCACTACCCTGATGGGCTTTCTGGGTTCCTCCAGTGCCCCGTATATTTGTGGTTGTGGCCCCCGGAGCATTGGGCCCCCCTTTCTGTTTTTTGGCAATGGAGCCCAATGCCTTTCTCCACAATATCTTGGGTAGACACCTGGTCCTTGTTTGTTTTTTGATAATGGAGTACCCTCTATGATGGTGTGAGAATAGCATTCATTATCCCAATGTCTCCCTCTATGGCATTGTGGGCAAATACCCAGTATTCTATTCCTTTGATACCTAGTTTTGTTTAACCCTCCCCTTTTAAAATGTCCTGTTTGTTCACAATGGTAGCATATTTGTGGCCTGGAACCTAAAACCTGTTGTACTGCAGCTGCCACGACTTGCCCTTGTTCATTAATGTCTCTACATAATTTAATATATGTGTTTAAATCTTCATGTTTCCATGGTCTAATGATCTCTCTGCACCAACGATTTGCTTGCTCATAAGCCAGTTGTTTTATTAATGGGATTGCTTTTGTTTTGTATTCCCCAAAACTCTGGTAGCTGTTTGAATAAGCCTATTTACAAATTCAGCGTAAGGTTCATTAGCTCCTTGTATTACCTTAGAAAATTGCCTTGTAAACCTTCATGTCCTTGAAAGTCTTCCATGCTCTAACTGCATCTACAGCAATTTGTAAGTATATGGCAGGATCATATGCATTTTGTTGCTGCTTATTCTCATAAGGTCCCTTTCCTAACAACATATCTAGATTTCTCTGAGGATAACCAGCTGGTGCATTTCGTCTAGCTGTCTCCTTGCAAAATTCCTCATTGACAATCTCCCATAACAGGTATTGTCCTCCATTTAGCACAGCTTTACACATACTAGTCCATTCTTCTGGCATCATGTTCAAGTTGGTAATGGATTTGACCATGCTTACAGTGAAGGGTGCTTGAGGACCATAGGTTGTTTTAGCCTCTTTTAGCTGCTTCACTCTTTTGAAATCTAAAGCACGGTGAATTTGCTGCCCTCCTGCCTGCTCAAATACAGGGCATGCTAATATATGAGGTCCTGTCTCAGGATCCCATCTATCAACTACAGGGGTTAGGGGGCCTCCCAGCATATGGAGGTGGCACTGTTGCTTGGACACTTACACCCTCTTGTGTTAGAAAGGTGTTAGTAGCAGTCTCCTGTTGTAAATTTTCCCCTGATGGCTTTTTCTGCTCTAAACTTTCTTCCTATGTCTGACTAGCTTGAGAGACCTTCTCTTTTCCATGAATTTTTTCCTCTGACTAACTTGAGAGACCTTCTCTTTTACTTGAATCAATATGTCTTCTCCTTCCTCTACCATTGTCTGAACTGAAGGCTTTGGACTAAGCAAATAAGATATGAACATCCACAATGTCAATGTGCCAACTGGCAGAGTTCCTGGGTTTTTCTTTTCAATTCTTTTTAAATCTTCACCATGATGGTTCCACTCTGATATATTTAACAACTCCTCCTTAAAAATCCATGGGCTACATTTTTGTATTTTATCAACGTATGCCCTGACTGCTCTTGATTTTACTGGGATGCCTCCTTCCTCTAACAATTTACTTAACACTCTTTCAGTTTGTTTTTTACTAATTTCTGATCCAATATTTCTACTGTAGCTATAATACAACCCAACTAGTTGATGCCAAACAAAACCAAAACAGAATAAAACAAAAATGGAACAACAAAAAATCATTATATCATCCTTTCTATACTCCTCAAATGTCCATCCGTCCTTTTTCCCTATCTGTTCCACAGACGCAAATAATTTTTCCTCAGATGTGAGCGGTTTTTCTTCAGTCTCACTCAGCTCCAGGGACAGGGAACTTAAAACAAAAGCAAAACAAAATGAAAGAAGAATCTTAAAATGACTACCCATCCTCTCGCCCTGCCGTCAGGGGAGAGTAGTTTAATTTCTCACTTACCCTCGGTCATTCCCCTTTCCCATAAGGGCCACCAAATGTCTCAGTCTGCCTGGGCATCATTCCCAAGCCACTTGTCAAGCAGAAACAAATTTTATTTTTAGAACACACATGCTGCATCACACAAGCTCTTCAGAAATTCCCTCAGAGCCCAACTTCCACCACCAGCTTCCCACGAGCCTCTCAACCCCCCACTCCTCCTGCCCTTGAGGCCAATTCGCTGGGTCACATGGGCAGAGCCAAAAGAGTCCCCCAATGAGAAGCTACATGGTCTGAAAGGGTGAGGAAACAGCCCAATGAACATCACCACAGAGGAGCCAATCAGCTGGCAGCTGGAAGTTTGCTGGGGCTGCTGTGAGCCAATCAGATGGAAGTTTGCTGGGGCCCCTTTGGCTGTGGCTCTCAACAATTTACCCCAAATGTAATCTGCTTCCTTTCTCTTGTGGCTTTTAAAATTCTCTCCTTTTGGTATATGTTGGACATCTTCATTATTATGTGTCTTGGTGTGGATTACTTGGTGTTTTGCACATTCCGTGTCCTGTAGGATTTTAGGATTTGGATTTCTGTTTAATTCTTCATGTCTGGGAAGTTTTCCAATATTATTTAATTTAACAGATTGCTCATTCCTTTGATTTGGACCTCTGTACCTTCTTGTATCCCAATAACTCTTAAATTTGGTCTCTTTATGCTATCCCATGTTTCTTGGATGTTCTGCTCATGGTTTCTTATCAGTCTTGCTGTGTGGTCTACACTCTTTTCAAGATGATACACTTTGTCTTCATTGTCTTAGGTTCTATCTTCTAAGTGTTCTACTCTGCTGGTGATACTGTCATTTGAGTTTTTAATTAGATTTATTATTTCTTCATTTCCAGGATTTCTGTTTGGTTTTGTTGTGTAACCTCTATCTCCCTATAGAGTTGATCTTTTGCTTCTTAGATTTGTTTATGTAATTTGTTGTCAAAGTAAACTTTAATTGTCAGCATTTGCTGTCTAAGGTCTTCCTTGAGAGTCCAGATCATCTGAACCATGTGTATCTAGAAATCTTTATTTGACATTCTTTCTGCTGCAGATGTTACCTCTTCTAATGTGAATTGCCCTGCATCATTTGTGAACCTTTCTTTCTTTGTGTTTTTATATTGCTCAAATTTCTTTCCATCTCTGTGTGACTGTTATGTTTATGTTTTTCCCCTATATATTTATATTCCTCTTGTATAGTTCTAAAATTATCTCTGATCAGCCGCAGAATCATGCTGGTAGCAACACCCACTGATAGATGGTGAGTAATGTTTTACAAGATGGATTCCGTCTGTTTCTTGTATAGGGTGTTTGGTGTGGTGGTGGGTGCTAGGGTTACCTTGTGCTGTGTTCAGAGCTCAGTCTGGTGACCCATAAGCAAAGCCTCTGTGTTCTGCATCACCTTCCATCTGCACCGACCACATCACACAGCACCGCCTTCCATCTGCCTCTATTGAGCTTTTTAAATTGATTTATTGTATCCTTCATTTCATGGATTTCTGACTGTTTTCTCTTCAAAATTTCTACCTCTATCTTGAAATAATTTTGCTACCTTTATTTGCTCTCTTATTTCATTGTTGGAGTGATCAATTTTTGCTTATATTTGCTCATTTAGTTATTCTTTAATTCACAGATCATTTTAATTATGAACCTTCTGAATTCCTTCTGTGATATTTCATCAACTTTGCTGTCAGTGGGTTCTGTTATTATAGTGTCCTTGTTTGTTTGGGACACTTTCCTTCCTCATTTTTTCATGTTTGTCTATGTGTCTTCCTTTCTTACATTGTGTATCTGAGATATTACAATTTCTTTTCTATATTCTAGTAGGAATTATCTGTACCTCACCTTGACATTGGACTTCCAGACCCTGCTGGTGTCCCTCAATGAATGCTACTGCATCCTGGATCTGGGTTCTGTGCATTTTTGTGTGGGTAGAATTGGCTTGACCACCCCCCACCCCTGGCTTGACTTCCTGTGGTAGTCTGCTGGTTGGAAGGGACAGTACTGTGCCAGAGGCTAGGCTCTAGTAGGTGTCTGCCACTCCAGGGGAAGGCCAGGTCAGGCCTGCTGTACACCTGGGACCCACCCAGGCCAGTGTGGGTAGATCTGGGCCAAGGGTTTGACCCCCCTGGGTAGTCTGCTTGTCAGAAGGGGAGGTTTTACAACAGAGGCTAGGCTCTGGTTGGTGTCTGCCCCTCAAGTGAAGGGCTGAACAGGGCCTACTTAGAGCATGGGTTCCATGAGGGCTGGTGTGCGTGTTCTGGGATGGTCTCCTGAATAATCTTTCTTGATTATACACTTTGTGAATATTTAAAATCTTTGAGTAATTTGCAGAGTTCTTAAAATGTTGATTTTGAAATTGTTTTTCCACTGTTTTAATTATTTTACCAAGAGTGCATTTTTAAATGTTCTTACTTTGTTCCATAAATATTTCCTAATCTTTAATTTTAATGTTCTTTTGTCATGAAAATAGTAGTTGTCTAGATATGACAGTTCCCACCCATATTCATTGTTATAAACATTGAAGTTGCTATATCTCTTTGGTCTGTTGAATATAAGTTCTTTGGATATAAATTGAGGAGTTAGATAACAGGTTCCAATGGCAGTTCCACATAGTCTTCTTAAAGATTCACGTAAACACTATGGTTTATAGGAGACAAATGACATTGTGTTATCACCAGGAAAATGTACTAGAGTGAGTATTCTACAAAAAAAAAGTGTACAAAGTCAAGTTCATAAAAAGATTAATGCTTATAATACACCCACTCCAGAGACTAATATACCCCACTGTGCGTTTTTCAGAGCATCAATTAATGGCCACATTTTTCTGTAATATCCTACATGAATGTGAATTACAACCCTTCTTCTCTAGTGTTCAAAGGTTTGAGATAAAAATGTAACCATGACATATTTTTCTTTTCATAAAACTACATTTTTAAAATTACATATAGTGAGCTTAACCATTTAATTCTACACCAACTTATTGTTTATTATTTAAATACCTCATCACTCAAAAATAAACCAAAATAGATTAAAGGCTTCAGTGTAAGACCTGGATCTATGAAACAACAAGAAGAAAACAGAATGTTGGAATGAGTAAGGACAGTTTTTGTTTGTGTGTTGGGTCAAGAATCTGAAGGCAAAGAAATAAAAACAAGGTAGATAAGTGGGATTCTATCATGCTAAAAAATTAAACAGCAAAGTAAACAATCAACAGAGTGAAGGCAGGACTTACAGAATAGAATAAAATATTACAAACTATACACCTGCCAAAGGTATGATAACCAGAATGGATAAGGACTCTAAGTACTCTTTAGGAAAAAAAATATATATGACCCTATTAAAAAAAGAACTTAGACTTAAATTGATATTTCTCAAAAAAATTGATATTCAAATGGCCAATGAATATATTTCAATATGTTCAACATCACTGATGATCAAGGAAAAGTAACTCAAAACCATAAAGAGATACCATTAAAATTTCTATTATCAAAAATACTAAATAAAAAAAATTGAGGGTGTGCAAAAAATGCATATATATATCCTGCTTTAAATATTATATAATGGATAAATGTATTGAAACTTCCCATAATTCCTCCATTAATACCTACAATTTTTACATTTTATGTATCAGTTAAAATTTAAATCTTTAAAATGTGTTGTAAAATAATAAGTTCTATAGTGCCCCAAAGGAGTAGGTATATGAAAACTTAATAATAGTTATTATTTTTTTATCAAAATTGAACAAAGGAAACTGTTACTAAATATAACAACTTTTGCCTTTAAGTCTAGGTATTCATGGGGAGAGGAGAGTCTATGATAATATTAAATCAGATACATGTGTGATTACTTTCTATATATCTTTTTATTCAAGGGATATCACCTCTTTATAGTTTTTACATAGTGGTAACTTTCTGTCATATACTTAGTGTTCTGACTTTACTCTTTTTGCCCTGTATAAATAATGTCTATTTGTTTTGCACTAGAGGATCCAGTAAAATTCTATACAGCAAAATTACTTCCAGAATTTGTGTAAGGCAGATGAAAATTCTCAACACATGAAAGAGATTTAAGAATACGGTAAACCCAGGGTTGAATATGTCAAATGCAGTATGTTTTTGCCTTAAATCTAATAACTGCTAAGTATTATGTTAATCACTAAATAATAAAGTAGCTAGAGAATTATTTATTCATTCAATAAATATGCATTGAACACACACAAAAATCCTTTTATATTTGTATTCTCTTAGAGAAATGATTATCTGGCTTGACCAAGCCAATATGAATTTGAAAGCTATGATAATAAGAGTTTATGCTTATTAAATAATTAGCTATTCTGGGAAGACTTATCAGAGAATTTTGGCTCATATTGCTTTGATTTTTAATTATACCATTTGGATATGATATGTCAGGACAATGCAAGAAAATGATCTTGCCAAGTATTTTTTAGTGTGAAAATTAAAATAATTAAACAAAAATCCTTTAGATATTTCTTTTCTTCTATTCAGTTTGGTCATTCAAACTACTGATTTCCACTCTCATTATATTCCACAGACTTAGTTTTATTTTAATTACTTATTTTAATGTGGTGCTGAGTATCAAACCCAGAGACTTGCATGTACTAGGGGAGTACTCTACTGATGAGCCATAACCCCAGCCTCCAATTAGCTTTTAAATACAAGGAAACAAAATGTCAACAATTTAAAACATAATCACACATGCAACTTTTTAGCCTGAAAATTTACTCTGATTAAAAGCTTTCTTTTCATATTATTAGAAAAGAACCTTCATGAGTAAAAGAAATTGGGCTGGGGATGTGGCTCAAGCGGTAGCATGCTTGCCTGGCATGTGTGCGACCTGGGTTCGATCCTCAGCACCATATACAAACAAAGATATTGTATCCACCGAAAGAAAACTAAAAAAATAAATATTAAAAAGGAATTCTCTCTCTCTCTCTCTCAAAAAAAGAAGAAATAATATCAAGGATTTCTCATTCAACTTCAAAATTACCTTAAAAATAAGTAATCTAATTAAAATTGTTATTGAAGAATGGCCTTATAGAACATGTCATCTTAGAGCCAGATCTTACAATTTCAGAATATAAGATTATTTATTAATAGCACATCAGAGCAGTATTCACCCACCTTTCAAGAAAAAAAAATGATTTTAGGCGTTTTGGAAATGATAAATGGCCATTACTTTAAATATTATTTCCTGGTTACTTGAGGTTAATTATCCCAAAAGGACTAAAGCTAAAACCTTTTGTTATATTAAACATTATCACTGAATAAAGTGATATTAAGCTACCACTAAGTTTATTCTTAGGAAACAACATTTTGATATTTGAATCTTCATGACTATGATTATGATACATAGTTATGATATGAATGACTGTACTTCCTCTAATCAAGTTCAAATTTATCTCACATCTTCTTTCTTGTCTGCCATTATTTTGCTTAAAATTCAAGTTCACATAAAAATTGTATTGCGTTGAACTTTAATATTAACCTTTGGCAATTCTTGAATTTAGAATTTAAAATGAATTAGATTTGTGGTATTTTGTAATACAAGATTTTAAATAAAGTATCAAAATATTTTTGAAATACCTCATTTTACACTCAGCCTTATTAAGTGACTTCAAGAACATTTTCGTATGATATTTTATATAGCAAGAGATAGAAATCTCATTTCTTGTGAAACCTGCCCGCTTTTGCTATTTCTGAGAGATTTAACACTGAGAAGCCCTTGAAAATCAACATGTTTCCTGGAGATATAATTTTCAAATTCAGATTTTATCAGTGGCCTTCTCAGATTTTTTATCACTTCATTGTGATGTTCTCCTTTTCTTTTATGTATATGTATTATATTTCAGGACAATTCCTGAATTATACATTTTGCTTAAAGATGAAATTGCCATATGTATGCTGATGTAATGAATAATATTACTGACTCAAAATTCAACAATTACACCTTAAACATGCCTTGATGAATGCATAATTTTGGAGGGCCAGACTGCAGAAATTCTAAGAATTATTTTAAAGCAATTCTCTCCTTTCTTATCCCCAAATGCTACAGTTTATGTCCTATTATTTACCATTGTGAGTGCTTCTCTAATTTATCCTATCCCTTTTGTTCACACTTCTGTAATCCAGTCTAGGTCTTCATTAGTTGCTTTGACATTTATAAATGCCCCTAAATAATTCTATCTCCTTCCAGTTCTTTCTTCATACATGAATCTATTAAAGTCTTAAAGAGTTACGTTTCTAAATTATGTATTTGATTATTTTTCTCATTGTAAATAAGAAATAAAATGAAAGGTCAGTGGCTTTTTAATATTTAAAGTATGTGTTTCAAATTCTTTAACCTAGCATATATTGTCTTTTATATTGATTCTCAAAGCTAAAGCTCCATACTGATATCTTCTTCATCAATTATTTTCACTTTAACCTTCAGAAAATTCAGACTATGTTCCCTATTTTGGTCTCATATCTCCATATAGTTGACTAAATGTTGCTTTTTCCCACTATATGTTTTATCAAAAAATGTTTATCTCTAAAAACCTGACTCTACAAAACCTCTCAAGCTATTTTTTAATCTTTGTATAGCCCTTTCCTTTTTTTATAAACAGAACTAATTTTCTTCTCTGTAATTTCATAGCATTTTGTGCATAGTTGACTAAATGACTCATCACATAATATAGTAAGTAAATTATGCTATGTATTTCAGGTACCATGTTTAATATATTATTTATATTCATAGTCCGTTTTGTAAAGGAGAGAAGTTTATGCAGCTCATGGTTCTGGAAGTTCAAGACTGGACAACTGCACCTGGCAAGAGCCTTTTCTGTGCCCTAACATGTTGGTGAGGTGAAGGGGGCCAATCAGAACACAGGGAAGGTACCCTGGCTTTATAGCAACCTCCTCTAACAGTATCAAGCCTAGTTCCTAGAGAAATAGCCTTGTCCCAGAAGATAGACATTAATACCTTCAAAGAACTAATAACCTTTTAAAGGCCCTAACTCCCAACCTCACCACAATGACAATCAAATTTCAACATGATATTTAGAGAGGAAAAGCCATACCAATTATCCAGTACAATACTCACCAAAAATAAATATTTGTTAAATAATATGATATTATTGATCTTTTTTAATTTCATGAGGAGCATCTTGACATTGAAGAAAAGCTTTTCTTAGTATTTATATTTAAACACATTCCAAATAAAAATGGGCCAAATGATCATATTAAAGACATATATTGTTCATTTAGCTAATAATATTATAGCAGCTGCTTACTCCTCTCAAAATTAAAAAAAAAGACAACTGGAAAGAGATGTACTAAGCAGTTACAGTATTTTGGTATATTTTTAAATTACTTTAATGTCTTTCTTTTGGGATTGAGTTAATTGTCTTGGACCCTTGAAACTGGATTGCTTACTGTGAGATAGGGATGTTATAAACCAAGGCCCTCCTTTTTGTTTTTTTTTTTCTTTCGTGTGTGCCTATGTCCCCTTCATCTCTCAATCGTGCCAGAGCACAGGGGCCTTGACAGGTGCAACTGTCCATTCTTGGACTTCCAGCCTCCAGAACCTTGAGCTACATAAACTTCTTTCTTTTATAAAACACCCAGTCTCAGGTATTCAGTCATAACAACATAAAACATTCTAAAACATCTAAGTTAATGATAAACTATGAATAAGGGATAGTAGGCACGAGTCCCCATCTGTAGTGATTTAGGTTGAGCTTGCCTCTCAAGAGCATCCAAGATGCAAGACATTATTTACTGTACTGTTTTTCTTTGTAAGTCACTTGTTTTTAAGCAGCTTGACACTTCTGGCCTTCACCACTCTGATAATGCACCTTAATTTAGTTTAAAGAAAATGCTGTCATTTAAATTAGCAAAATCATCTCATCTCTTTTATTTTGTTGCAAGCATGTGAAGAAAAACCAACATAAAAATGTTAAAAACATGCATTTTTAAAGCCATAGACAAGAATAAAAAATAAAAATAAAAACCATGTTTCGAATCATTAACACTGTATTATGTCTTCTTGAGCCTTGCATAATACTAAATACCTAGAAAAATTATTCAGCATTTATTATGTAATTATATATTGAATTGATTTCAGTATAATTGATAAATAGGATAAATTTTTTTTTATTTTATTTATTTTTTTTAATTAATTTTTATTGTAGGTTATTCAAAACATTACATAGTTCTTGATATATCATATTTCACACTTTGATTCAAGTGGGATATGCGCTTCCATTTTTACCCCACATACAGATTGCAGAATCACATCAGTTGCACAACCATTGATTTACATATTGCCATTCTGGTGTCTGTTGTATTCTGCTGCCTTTCCTATCCTCTACTATCCACCCTCCCCCCTCCCCTCCCCTCTTCTCTCTCTACCCCCTCTACTGTAATTCATTTCTCCCCCTTATATTTTTCCTCCTTTCCCCTCACTTCCTCTTGTATGTAATTTTGTATACCCCTGAGGGTCTCCTTCCATTTACATGCAATTTCCCTTCTCTCTCCCTTTCCCTCCCACCTCTCATCCCTGTTTAAAGTTAATCTTCTTCTCATTCTCTTTGTCCCTACTGTGTTCTTAGCTACTCTCCTTATATCAAAGGAGACATTTGGCATTTGTTTTTAAGGGATTGGCTAGCTTCACTTAGCATAATCTGCTCTAATACCATCCATTTCCCTCCAAATTCTATGATTTTGTCATTTCTTAATGCAGAGTAATACTCCATTGTGTATAAATGCCACATTTTTTTTTTATCCATTCGTCTATTGAAGGGCATCTAAGTTGGTTCCACAGTCTTGCTATTGTGAATTGTGCTGCTATGAACATGGATGTAGCAGTGTCCCTATAGTGTGCTCTTTTTAGGTCTTTAGGGAATAGACCGAGTAGGGGAATAGCTGGATCAAATGGTGGTTCCATTCCGAGCTTTCCAAGAAATCTCCATACTGCTTTCCAAATTGGCCGCACCAATTTGCATTCCCACCAGCAATGTACAAGAGTACCTTTTCCCCACATCCTCGCCAGCACTTGTTGCTGTTTGACTTCCTAATGGCTGCCAATCTTACTGGAGTGAGATGGTATCTTAGGGTGGTTTTGATTTGCATTTCTCTGACTGCTAGAGATGGTGAGCATTTTTTCATATACTTGTTGATTGATTGTATGTCCTCCTCTGAGAAATTTCTGTTCAGGTCCTTGGCCCATTTGTTGATTGGGTTATTCATTATCTCATTGTCTAATTTTTTTAGTTCTTTGTATATTCTGGATATTAGGGCTCTGTCTGAAGTGTGAGGAGTAAAGATTTGTTCCCAGGACGTAGGCTCCCTATTTACCTCTCTTATTGTTTCTTTTGCTGAGAAAAAACTTTTTAGTTTGAGTAAGTCCCATTTGTTGATTCTAGTTATTAACTGTTGTGCTATGGGTGTCCTATTGAGGAATTTGGAGCCCGACCCCACAGTATGTAGATCATAGCCAACTTTTTCTTCTATCAGACGCCATGTCTCTGATTTGATATCAAGTTCCTTGATCCACTTTGAGTTAACTTTTGTGCATGGCGAGAGAAAGGGATTCAGTTTCATTTTGTTGCAAATGGATTTCCAGTTTTCCCAACACCATTTGTTGAAGATGCTATCCTTCTTCCATTGCATGCTTTTAGCCTCTTTATCGAATATAAGATAGTTGTAGTTTTGTGGATTGGTTTCTGTGTCCTCTATTCTGTACCATTGGTCCACCCGCCTGTTTTGGTACCAGTACCATGCTGTTTTTGTTACTATTGCTCTGTAGTATAGTTTGAAGTCTGGTATAGCTATACCGCCTGATTCACACTTCCTGCTTAGCATTGTTTTTGCTATTCTGGGTCTTTTATTTTTCCATATGAATTTCATGATTGCTTTCTCTATTTCTACAAGAAATGCCATTGGGATTTTGATTGGCATTGCATTAAACCTATAGAGAACCTTTGGTAATATCACCATTTTGATGATGTTACTTCTACCTATCCATGAACAGGGTATATTTTTCCATCTTTTAAGATCTTCTTCTATTTCTCTCTTTAGGGTTCTGTAGTTTTCATTGTATAAGTCTTTCACCTCTTTTGTTAGGTTGATTCCCAAGTATTTTATTTTTTTTGAGGATATTGTGAATGGGGTGGTTGTCCTCATTTCCATTTCAGAGGATTTGTCACTGATATACAGGAATGCCTTTGATTTATGCGTGTTGATTTTATAGCCTGCCACTTTGCTGAATTCATTTATTAGCTCTAATAGTTTCTTTGTAGACCCTTTTGGGTCTGCTAGGTATAGAATCATGTCATCTGCAAATAGTGATAATTTAAGTTCTTCTTTTCCTATTTTTATGCCTTTAAATTCTTTCGTCTGTCTAATTGCTCTGGCCAGTGATTCGAGAACTATGTTGAAAAGAAGTGGTGAGAGAGGGCATCCCTGTCTTGTTCCAGATTTTAGAGGGAATGCCTTCAGTTTTTCTCCATTCAGAATGATGCTAGCCTGAGGCTTGGCATAGATTGCTTTTACAATATTGAGGTATGTTCCTGTTATCCCTATTTTTTCTAGAGTTTTGAATATAAAGGGATGCTGTACTTTGTCGAATGCTTTTTCCGCATCTATCGAGATGATCATATGGTTCTTATTTTTAAGCCTATTGATGTGGTGAATAACATTTATTGATTTCCGTATATTGAACCAGCCTTGCATCCCAGGGATAAATCCTACCTGATCATGGTGCACAATTTTTTTGATATGTTTTTGTATCCGGTTCGCCAGAAGTTTATTGAGGATTTTTGCATCTAGGTTCATTAGAGATATTGGTCTGTAGTTTTCTTTCTTTGAAGTGTCTTTGTCTGGTTTAGGAATCAGGGTGATGTTGGCCTCATAGAATGAATTTGGAAGTTCTCCCTCTTTTTCTATTTTCTGAAATAGCTTGAAAAGTATTGGTATTAGTTCCTCTTTAAAGGTTTTGTAAAACTCTGCTGTATACCCATCCGGTCCTGGGCTTTTCTTAGTTGGTAATCTTTTGATGGTATCTTCTATTTCCTCAATTGATATTGGTCTGTTTAGGTTGTCAATATCCTCCTGACTCAATCTGGGCAAATCATATGACTTAAGAAATTTATCGATGCCTTCACTATCTTCTATTTTATTGGAGTATAAGGATTCAAAATAGTTTCTGATAATCTTCTGTATTTCTGAAGTGTCTGTTGTGATATTGCCTTTTTCATCCCGTATGCTGGTAATTTGAGTTCTCTCTCTTCTTCTCTTCGTTAGTGTGGCTAAGGGTCTGTCGATTTTATTTATTTTTTCAAAGAACCAACTTTTAGTTTTGTCAATTTTTTCAATTGTTTCTTTCGTTTCGATTTCATTAATTTCAGCTCTGATTTTAATTATTTCTTGTCTTCTACTTCTTTTGCTGTTGTTTTGCTCTTCTTTTTCTAGGATTTTGAGTTGAAGTATTAGATCATTTATTTGTTGGTTTTTTCTTTTTCTAAGGAATGAACTCCAAGCAATAAATTTTCCTCTTAGAACTGCTTTCAATGTGTCCCATAGATTCCGATATGTTGTGTCTGTGTTTTCATTTATCTCTAAGAATTTTTTAATTTCCTCCTTGATGTCTTCTATAACCCATTGATCATTCAGTAACCTATTGTTCATTCTCCAAGTGATGCATGATTTTTCCTTACTTCTTTTATCGTTAATTTTCAATTGCATTCCATTATGGTCAGATAAGATACATGGTATTATCTCTACTCCTTTGTATTGTCTAAGAGTTGCCCTGTGACATAATATATGATCTATTTTTGAGAAGGATCCATGTGCTGCTGAGAAAAAAGTGTAACTGCTTGATGTTGGGTGGTATATTCTATATATGTCAATTAAGTCTAGGTTATTAATTGTGTTATTGAGCTCTATAGTTTCCTTATTCAACTTTTGTTTGGAAGATCTGTCCAGTGGTGAGAGAGGTGTGTTGAAGTCTCCCATGATTATTGTATGGTGGTCTATTAGACTCTTGAACTTGAGAAGATTTTGTTTTATGAACATAGCTGCACCATTTTTTTGGGCATATATATTTATAATTGTTATGTCTTGTTGGTGTATGGTTCCCTTGAGAAGTATGTAGTGTCCCTCTTCATCCATTTTGATTAACTTTGGCTTGAAATCTATTTTATTTGATATGAGTATGGACACTCCTGCTTGTTTCCGAAGTCCATATGAGTGATATGATTTTTCCCAACCTTTCACCTTCAGTCTATGTATGTCTTTTCCTATCAAATGCGTCTCCTGAAGGCAGCATATTGTTGGGTCTTGTTTTGTGATCCATTCTACTAGCCTGTGTCTCTTAATTGGTGAGTTTAAGCCATTAACATTTAGGGTTATTATTGAGATATGGGTTGTTCTTCCAGCCATATTTGTTTATTTATGTTACTAAACTTGGTTTGTTTTCCTCTTTGATTATTCCCCCCCCTTTACTGTACTACCTCCCGCTGTTGGTTTTCATTGATATTTTCCATTTCCTCTTCCTGTAATATTTTGCCGAGGATGTTTTGAAGAGATGGTTTTCTAGCTGCAAATTCTTTTAACTTTTGTTTATCATGGAAGGTTTTAATTTCATCTTCCATCCTGAAGCTTAATTTCGCGGGATACACGATTCTTGGTTGGAACCCATTTTCTTTCAGTGTTTGAAATATGTTATTTCAGGATCTTCTCGCTTTGAGAGTCTGTGTTGAAAGATCAGCTGTTATCCTGATTGGTTTACCCCTAAATGTAATCTGCTTCCTTTCTCTTGTAGCTTTTAAAATTCTCTCCTTATTCTGTATGTTGGGCATCTTCATTATAATGTGTCTAGGTGTGGATCTCTTATGATTTTGCACATTCGGCGTCCTGTAGGCTTCTAGGATTTGGGATTCTGTCTCATTCTTCAAGTCTGGGAAGTTTTCTCGTATTATTTCATTGAATAGATTGCTCATTCCTTTGGTTTGGACCTCAGTACCTTCCTGTATCCCAATGACTCTTAAGTTTGGTCTCTTTATGTTATCCCATATTTCTTGAATGTTCTGCTCATGGTTTCTTAACAGCTTTGCTGAGCTGTCTATGTTCTTCTCCAGTTGAAATACTTTGTCTTCATTGTCTGATGTTCTATCTTCTAAGTGTTCTACTCTGCTGGTAGTATTCTCAATTGAGTTTTTAAGTTGGTTAATTGTTTCCTGCATTTCCAGGATTTCTGTTTGTTTGTTTTTTATAACCTCTATCTCCCTGTATAATTGATCTTTTGCTTCTTGGATTTGTTTATGTAATTTATTGTCAAAGTGGTCGAAGTGGTCTTCCATTGTCTGATTTTGCTGTCTAATGTCTTCCTTGAGACTCCAGATCATCTGAAGCATGTATATCCTGAATTCTTTATCTGACATTCCATCTGCTGCAGATATTACCTCTTCTAAAGTTGAGTTGACCTGCATTGCTTGTGGTCCTTTCTTTCCTTGTCTTTTCATATTGATCGCGTTTCTTTCTGCTTGGTGAAACTGTTGTGTTATTGATTTTTCCCCCTATATATTTATATTGCTCTTGTATAGCTGCAAAGTCTCCCTCGCAGGCTTTGGCGGTGGTTGTGCCCCTCCTCCAATTGAGGCAAGGTGTCTACCACGCCGGGAGGCCGCTGTGCCTGTACTTTCGATGGGCCTGTTCTTTCGGTGGTCACAGGTCCGCCTATCTTGCAGGCGTGAGCAGCGGCTTTGTCCCTCCGCTGGCCACTAGGCCTGTTCTGTCTGTCGGTTGCAGGTCTGTCAACCTAAAAGGCGCTGGTAGCGGCTCTGCCCCTCCCCCAACCGGGGCGATGTATCTGGCGGGCCACTGGGCCTGTTTTGTCAGTGGTCATGGTTCCGCCTACCTTGCACGTGCGTGGAGCAGCTGTGTCCCTCCGAGAGTTGCTGGGCCTAACCTGCCGGTGAGTGGCAAGTGCGCCTGCCTTGCAGGCCCGGGGGTGGCTCTGCTGCTCCGCGGGTTGCTGGGCCTGATATGCTGGTGAGACGCAGGTTTGCCTACCTTGCAGGCGCCTGGCGGCTCTGCCCCTCCCCCAACCGGGGCAGGCGATGTGTCTGGCTGTCCTCTGAGCCTGTTCTGTTGGTGGTCAGGGTACTGCCTACCTAGCAGGATCGTGGGGCAGCTGTGCCCCTCCGCAGTTTGTTGGGCCTGACCTGCTGGTGTGTGGCAAGTGCGACTACCTTGCAGGCCCGGGGGTGGCTCTGCCGCTCCGCGGTTGCTGGGCCTGATCTGCTGGTGATTCGCAGGTCTGCATAACTTGCAGGCGCCCCGCGGCTCTGCCCCTCCCCCAATCTGAGCGATGTGTCTGGCAGTCCACTGGGCCTGTTTTGTTGGTGGTCACAGTTCCGCCTACCTTGCACACGCGTGGAGCAGCTGTTTCATTAGTGCCTGGGCACACTCTCCTTGTTTGCCTCCCTCAGGCCCTAAGTTTGTAGAGCTTGGGGCTGAGAACCCCCAGCAAATTTGCTTACCTTCTGGTAGCCACGCCCCCGTATCTGATGCAAGAGACCTCAGTTGTCAGCACTGGTGGGAGCGGTAGCCGTGAGTCCCACGCCAAGGCGAGTCGGTGCAAGAGACCTCAGTTGTCAGCACTGGTGGGAGCGGTAGCTGGGAGTCCCGCGCCACGCGGTTCCTGCCGGCTCCTGTGCCAGCGCCGCCGTGGCTCCCACCGGCTCCCGCGCCGCTGCTGCGGCTCCCGCCGGTTCCGGCCGGCTCCCGTGCCGCTGCCCCGGCTGCCGCGGGCTCCCTCGCCGCAGCCACGGCTGCCGCCGGCTCCCGTGCCGCCCTCGGTCTGGCTATTTCGTTCACAGGAGAGCTGGGAGGGGCCCTTAAGTTTTCCCCGCTGATCTATAGCTGAAAGAGCTGTGATCAGTCAAAAAAAAAAAAAAAAAAAACAGAGATGATGACGTCAGCTCTCCAAGATGGTGGCCGCTGGCTTCCTCTGTGGTCTGACCGATGTGGAGAACCGAATTGGATGGCTTCCTTCCCCGTCTCAAGCCCAGAATTCAGCTCTGAGTACAGTATTTGCACAGCTGGCGGGAGCCTGCAGAATCCGTAGCGCTGTATCTTTGCATTGTTATCTTAGCAGAGCCAGAGGGGAATGGCGGGAGCTGTCTGCCGGCCGGGCGGGGACCCTTCTCGCCAAGCGGGGCCGCCGGGCGCCGCTTGTAAAGCCGGGTGGCTGCAGCCGCGTGGCTAAGAACCAGGCGGGCGGGGTGGCTGTTTGCAGAGCCAGAGGGGAATGGCGGAAGCTGTCTGTCGGCCGGGCAGGGACCCTTCTCGCCGAGTAGGGCCGCCAGCGGCGCTTGTAAAGCCGGGTGGCTGCAGCCTCGTGGCTAAGGACCAGGCGGGCGGGGTGGCTGTTTGCAGAGCCAGAGGGGGATGGCGGGAGCTGTCTGCCGGCCGGGCGGGGACCCTTCTCGCCAAGCGGGGCCGCCGGGGGCCGCTTGTAAAGCCGGGTGGCTGCAGCCGTGTGGCTAAGAACCAGGCGGGCGGGGTGGCTGTTTGCAGGGCAAGAGCGGGGCCACCAGGGTAGCCGGGATGGCGGAAGCTATCTGCTGGCAGGGTGGGGACCCTTCTGCCGCACTGCTCTGGGCCGCCTGCCGCTTGCAGAAGCGGCCGGTGGCCGCGGGATTGGACTCTGCGCCCGCCGGTCAAGTTTCACTTGTCTGGGGCAAACTGTCACGTCTAATAAACTTACTAATTCTCGGCAGGTCTTCTTTCAATGGAATTTTGCTAGATGATCCTCAGTAGGTAGAATGTAGCTGTTTTAATGAGTGTTTCTGATCCCGTTAATGTGGAGATATTGAGAGTGCTGTTTCCTCGCCGGCCGCCACGTTGAACTCTCTAAATAGGATAAATTTAAAGCACTTCGTCTCTTCAAAACTATAGATACTTCTCAATTTTTAAATAATAATTAGAGGTATTTTAAAGAATAGTATATATTTAATAAACTAATAATAATCGGAGAATTTATGAACTCTAACTTACAATTTCTGGAAATATTTCAGTTCTTTTTCTTAAACTATGACAGGCATTGTAAATTATTTTATATTACCCTTTGAGTATAGCATTTTGAAAGAGAGTTCAATTCCAAATTTATGTTAATAGAAGTCCAATATATAAGGAACTCTTCCTATTGTCTCATTACTATTTTCTATCAATTGCAAGACAATACATGTATATTTAAAATAAATTTGATAAATTTCATAAGCATGGTGGAAAAGGTTGATTTCATAGAACCGAATTCTAGATAATTTCTCTTTTCTTATGGTGATAGTCAGAACACTTTATCTCTTTCATTTAGAGTTAATAACATTATCATACTACTTTCTTTGTGTGACATGTTCTATTTTTATATTTAAAAATAAGCATGATTCCTATAGCAAGTTAAAGCACAGAGAGGAATGTAAAAAAATTAGCTTTATCTCACTCTTCCACAACTGCTCCATTAAGGCAAAGAATATAAGTTTGGTATGTATTTATGTATACCTATACCCTATGCTTATATATAGTATATGCATATTATCTACCTAGACCACCTATTTAATGTTTAATGAAGCACAACAAAGTCAAAGGCATTCAAAATAAATATATATCTCAATAAATAATCATAAGAAAATAACCAATTGACCATAACTCCATCAAAAAATAATATATTCAGCCATTAAAAAAGAATGAATTTTGTAACCTGTGACAACATGGATAGAACTGGAGGTCATTATGTTAAGAGAAATAAGTCAGTCCCAGAAAGACAAGTCCTATTTGAGTTCACTCATATGTGAAATCAAAAATAATTGATCTCATCTCATTGAAGTTAGGAGAAGAATGGCAGTTACCAGAGGCTGGGGAGAGCATTTGAGAAGGAGGGATGAGGAGATGAGAATCAATGTAGATCTAGTTACAGTCAGATAGGAGCCAGTAGTTACAGAGCACTGTTGCACAACAAGGGGACTAGAGGTAACAATCATGTACTATATACTTAGGGAAGCTAGGAGATAAGAATTGAATGTTTCACCATAAAAAATGCTTTGTGTTTGAGGAAACAGATATGCTTGTCCTCATCTAAGCACTACACACTGTATACATGTTCACAACACTACATGGTACCTCATAAACATGTAAAATTTTTATGATTTTATGTATCATCTAAAAATATTTTGCTGAAACAAAACTTAGCATCCAAGTGGCAGTCCTTAAATGTGTTCCTGAACTTCTTTTGAAAAGACTTTGATTTTTTTTTAAAGGAAAATAAATAGATTAGTAACTGTCTCAGAAGCTGCCCTCTGCTGTTATCAATCACTATCTCTGGCAACCTCCCAAAGTCTTTGATTTCATTTCATGGCTGTACTTTAGCATTCTATTATATTTTAGAAACTTTTAAGTAGTTTTGTGTCTATTTCTAACCATTTGTGACATGCCATTTTTCACATAGTAGTATTACTTAATCTGTTTTAACTATTGTTTGGTGTTCCACTCTGTGATATGCTGCAATTATTTATCATTAGGTATCTGGAATGTTTCTAGTTTTGCATTGACTATGGGTTGAACTGTGTCTCCCCTAATTCATATATTCACATTCCAACCCCAGTACCTCAGAACTTGACCTTATTTGGAGAAAAGACCTTTACAAAGTTAATCAAGTTAAAATGGGTCATTGAAGCTGATGCTAAGGATGCTAATCCAGTATCACTGTCTTTATAAAAAAAAGTGGAAATTTGGAAACAGACATGGAAGGATGAAGGCAGTAAGGGCTGATGTTTCTCTATGCAGAACAACTTTAAAGACTTCCAGGAAACCACCAGAAGCTAGTTAAGAGGCTGTGGGACAGATCCTCTCTCGCATCTCTGAAAAATGAAGAAATACTCCAGCACCTTCATCTTGGAAATCCAGCATGCAGAATGGTTATACTCTAAATTTCTTTCTGATACTTGTTATCATAGTCCTACCAAATTAATAATGGACTATTAAGTATAATGGAAAGATGCATATAATTATTTGTCTTCTTGTATACAGAAATATGGATTTATTCATTGTATAAATAAGAGTAGAAGTAATCTATAATAGGAATTACCATTTCTTCATAAGTGAACCCAGGGTCACTTAACCAGTGAGCTACATCCCAGCCCTTTTTTATTTGTTTATTTGTTTTCAGATAGGGTTTTGCTAAGTTGCTGAGGGCCTCATTGAGTTGCCGAGGCTGGCTTTGAACTTGTGATCTTTCTGCCTCAGTCTTCCAAGCCACTGGGATTGCAGGTGTGTATCATCATGCGCGGGTCTTCATACTGTTAATATGACAGAGTACTGTTGAAATGTTTAATTTTGCCATTTTGATAGGTATTTATGGCATACTGTGATTTTAAGAAACTGTCCCATTATTACAAATGAACTTTTCCAGATTTTTATTGGACATTTCAATAAATTGCTTCATGAAGTATTTTTTCATATCTATTACCCATTTTCTTATTGTTTTATTTATTTGTGAGTATTCTTTAAATTTTCAAGAAATTAGCCAATTATCATATGCTTTCTCTGTTTTTGCATTTTGTCCTCTTAAACACAAAATTGTAAATCTCCCAGATGATAATGTCGTAGAAACTCTTACAACCTAAGGTTCAGTGTTGACTTTTTAAATCAAACACCAAAGAACTGGCCCTAGGAAAAAATATTGATAATCTAGATTCATTTACATACTCTCTATGGTTTATTTAATGCTACAATGGTAGAATCACAGAATGTGAGAGAGATTTACCAACCATGCCTCCACAAAGATTAAAATATTTACTGCCTGGTACTTTACAGAAACAACACAAAAATCTCTCTATTAAAACAATTAACTTCTTCTCAGTGTAAGCATTTATTAAAAAAGAAAGGAAGAAACACAGAAAAAGAAAGAAAGAAAGAAAGAAAGAAAGAAATTTACTTAATTCTAAGTTTTCACTCAATATGTTACATTAGAATTTTAATTACATATTTATTTTTTGATCCTTCAGATATGTTCACCTAGGAAGGAAGGGAGAGAGAGAGAGAGAGAGAGAGAGAGAGAGAGAGAGAGAGAGAGAGAGAGAGAGAGAGAGGGAGAGAGATAAAGTGACAAATTTGTGAAACATATTCCCTGCTTAATGGATTGATTGTTATGTGAAATAACAACACATATACAAAAAAAAAACCTTATGTAAAGAAACTATTACAAAAATGGTTTAAAATAAAGTGTCTTAAGAATAATTTTTTTAAAAAAGTTTAATGAATAAATACTTTAATTTTAAGGTAATCTAATTTGTGGAAGTCATCTTCTTGATTTTAAAATAGAATACTCTAAGAAAGTAAGGTACCCAGATGACAAATTCATTAAGAGATTCTTCTTTCCTAACTCCAAAAATATTTATATATTTTTTGCATTTATTTTTTTTGTGTATGATATATAATAGTAGTCATATTTTATCAGATTGTATATATATATATATATATATATATATATATATATATATATATATAATTTTTTTAAGT